>NC_134485.1:83477893-83675393 GCF_040206685.1 Ascaphus truei
CGCTATACAAATAAAGACATACATACATACATACATACTTTCCTACAAGTTTTAGAAATCTTCCACGATTAAATCCCAAATGCCCCTATAAAGGATTTTTCACATGCTGGTCTCACTATGTATTTATGACCTGAGGAAGAGAGGAAAACTCTCGAAAGCTTGTCCTATGACATAAAATGTTAGTCCAAATTAAAAAGGTATCACCTAATACTGAAGAACTCATTTATTCTGCACTATGTATTTCTATGTATACCCACAATGTAATCACACCTTTTTCAAGCCAAGCTAAATGTATTATTTGTCATCTTAACTCTATGCCCAGGACATACTTGAAAACGAGAGGTAACTCTTACTGTATTACTTCCTGGTAAAACATTTTGTAAATAAATACCACTGAGTATCTTGTGAATCGCGGGGTCGGCAGAGCTGAACATAATGCTTCAGCTCAGGAGGCCCCCTTGGTTCTATTAAAACCTGCTACAAAACCCCGTCAGTCGTAATTGCTGATTTCATAAAAAAAAGACCCTTTTTATTCCATTCCTGTTCGTATTGCTGCTCCGAACTTTGCAGCACTGACGCGGTTAACCATTATCAAGCATACTAAGGCTCCCTTTGAAACGTACGCAGGTTCAGGCTGAAAAGAAAGCTTCACGTTGCCACCTGCTTGTGCAAAAGTAAAGGGGTCGATAACAATGAATGGCAAATCCCCGTGATGTGTACAGTAGGTAGTAAGATAACGGGATAACTGTGCCAACAATTGGTCCAAGACAGGAAAAGCACACAAAATAATTATTGGTTAACAACAAGTGATTAACCCAAAATACCACTAAAAACAAACACATCAACAGTTCGATCGCAAATGTAACTATTTCGCTACGTAGCAATGCACTGAAAGCCCCTCTGGCAGCAAAGAGGTCAAAAAGAGAGTAATTTGCCCCTGTAAACAACGTAATGCTCCCCTATAAAATAATTTACATATTTCCTTTAAGTGAAAATACTAGTTTATGTCCTTTGAAAAGTAAACATTTTTTTGGGGGGGGGTGGGGGGTTCAAGAAAGGAAATAAATAAATAGGAGGGCTCCATAAACTGTTTTTATCACAAAAGTGATTAGATAAAGATATTATAAGCACTGGTTACCAGGAACAAAATAATTTGGCCAGATTATGGCACAAAACACTTTTCAGTGCTTCAGTCCTGAGAAATAGCATTGCTTTATAAAGATAGGTATAAAAGTTTAAAAAACTTGTTTTCAAATACTTATGCTTGTCTGATTGTTTTTTGTTGTTGTTTTTTTTTGTCTTTTTTTTAACAGGTGTAACTTGTCCTTCTACTTCCTTCTACTTCTCTCCCCAGCTTCAAGCCAAATCTAAAACACACCGTGCTGCCCAACTCTACAAGAACCCCCAACTGGTCTGGATTTAAGGATACCCCTGCTTCAGCAAAGGCAGTTCAGTGAAAATGATTGAGACACCTGTGCTGAAGCAGGGGTACCCTTAAATACAGACCTGTTGGGGGGTTCTTAAGGACCGAGGTTAGGAACTACTGTTCTAAATAAAGCATTTCAATAGCCTAGACTATTCCCCCCATTCCAACCATCATGACGAGGCGCTGCCACCCTCTGCACTTACTCCCTCTCCTACTGTCTCTGTTAGGCTAGGTTCCCTCTGCCTGCTGCAGCGCCCGCTATGGCATGCACTGCAGGGACAAGAGCCGCTCAATGGGGCCGGGCCCACTACCTACATTGCCCACCACATTGTGAGAACAGATTACTCTGAAGACAGGATATCTGTGTTCACAACTTGCGACTGAGCGCTGGTCACACGTCCCAGCGGTTCAGCCAATGAGGACGAACTTGTCGGGTGATCGGGTGACATCATGGCTGCGCCCCCGCCATGCCCCCATCATGCCCCCCCCCGTCTTTCCCCATGCAGCTCGCCGCAGACCTGGGATCTCAGCTGCACGCGCCACATCGCTAGCCTGGCCTAAATCTCCCAACATACTACTAAGGCCTCGGGCATGGTCAGCGCATATGCACTGATCTGTGCTGAGGCGCGCTGCTGCTCGGCAGTGAGCCCCTGAAGCCGCAATGAGAGCGGCTTTAGCAGGGGCTCGCGCACGCTTCCGGAAGCGTGCGGAAGCGTAAGTCTTAGAAAATTTTTAAATTCAAGCGCTCAAGGGAGCGCAGGGCCGGTCACGTGAGCGGTTCGCCCAATGAGGGCGAACCAGCTCCGTGACGTCACTGGCCAGCCCCCCCGACACGCCCCCGGACGGTGCGCTAACCAAGGCCAGGGAAATCACCCCGCTTTCCCTCAGCCTCAGCGCGCCTCCGCACGGGCTGAGTCACCATGGACTCAGCCTTAGATTGCATGCTCTCCATGGGCAGCAATGCCTCTGCCTACTGTGTGCTTGCATGTCTTATGCTCTTGTGTTATAACTGCCTGTATTTTATGGTCTTTCGTTTTGTAAAGCGCTGCACACATTGTTGGCGCTACATTTCTAAAAAAAATATACATACAAACTCCACCTATGTCTGCTATTAATTCACCTTGGTCCTACATGGGACTGCACATTAAAGTAATAAGGGACTTTAAACCTTTAGGGTGCCCTTATGACATACCAGGTGTGTTATGGGCACTTCTAGGGGCAGATCGGGCTGATAGCACCAATGGCCAGTCCGATCCAAAACAGAAATGCCGCCCGGTTCACTTCTAGCATTCAGGGGCTGGGCGCGTCATGTGATTGCTCCAGGAATGATCACATGATGAAGCAGTCCCGGGGGTCCAGTGATCTTCTGGTGGCGCCAGACCGCTGGTACCGTAACGGTTAAAAAGTTAGCCTTTTTTATTTTAGGGGCTGTAGCTTTTAAGAATTAGGCAGAGAGAGATTATCCAATAAAGAGCAATAGAAGAGCTGAATGTTCAATGCCGGTTAGACTATTCATTTTCATATCTTTGTATGTAGTTAAATATATTTCACCGAAATTGCACTGCTAGTCGTAAGGTAGCTTAAAGCAATTCACATCCTTAAGCTAACTCATCGTTTCTAAATTGAATCGGGCGCATGGGTTCTGTAGCTGGGACAGGAGGGAAAGGAGATGGGATTAATAAGAAAAGGGCAACGCAATAAAGATTTGGGAATTACATCCGATCCCTCTAACCTCGTCCCCACACACAGAATAAAACGGACACCCTTCGGCAGGTCGTTCAACGTGAGCAGCAACGTCTTGGATATGCCAACAAAAAGAAATGTAACCCCGTGCATTACATTGCATAGAAGATGTGAACATGTAACAGGGTGGGCTGGGGATGTACTGTGACTGCTCCACTGCCAGAGAGATAGGCAGAGCATTGCAGTACACGAACGCAACAATCACACGGGAAACGTGCCATGCTGCTGTGTCACTTTTTTACCCGTATCAAAGTATGTACTGTATAGCCTAATCCAGAAGGAAGAGTAGATGTTTCTAAGCGATCTTCTAGCTATAATTGTCATTTCGTTAAAACCGGCTTGGCTGTAGAAGATGCTTAATTTAGGTTTTAGAGATGACTCTTAAATAGAGGGAGCTAAATGTGCCTGTTTGAGTGCTGCTGTGCCAGGATGTGCTGTTATAGTTTTGCATTTGGATAGAGGAATATACAAAGCTGTAGGAAAACTTTGCCTGCAAACTGTAATCTAAGGCTAATTGTTATAGTCCCAGCTATGCTTTGGCATTGATTGCATCTTCAGGGTGCATATGATTGTAAAATATTTTATTATTATTAGGCTCAGATTAAGGGTGATTTTTTTTTAAAGATGTTGTCACTAGGTACCCAGGCAGTAGGTTATACATAGCAATCAAACCCTAAAGAACTCCTGATTTCCACAAAGACCAATAAATTAACACATGACAGCGCTCTTATGTTAGATAGCTATCTAAAACTTGTAAGGCAGCTTCAATGCACATGTATGCTGATGACACAATGTTATATGCACACAGCCCTTGCCTCTCTGACCTTAGACCAGTACTTCGAATCTAATTTTAACACTTGAGTAATGGATTTCCCAAAATAAACTTCTTTTTTTTATTTTTTAAATACAGACAAAACTGTATCGATGGTATTTGGGATGGAGGCAAAATCTCTAAAGTTTCCAACGACAGAGCTACAGATTAGAACCAACTCCAACACCATCCTAGCCTCTGTTACTTGTTTTTAATGTATCTGGGAATTTGGTTTGACTCCTATTTAACATTCAGGCAGCATATTGATACTCTGACATCAAAAACCTATGCCAAACTAGGTGTACTTTATAGGAACACATCCACCTAAGGCAACTGGTCAGAAAGCGCATCGCCGAGCAGATGCTAATCACAATTATAGACTAGGGACATAGTATATGGTACAGCACCCAAAAACTCATTTTAGCAAACTAGACACCCTCTACAACTCAATGTGCCGCTTTGTACTACAATGCAACTACAACACACATCACTGTTAAATGCCCAAATAACTAGATTGGCCATCCCTTGAATCCAGGCGCAAAGTACATTTTTCCTGTCTTGCCTGCAAATACTTTCTGGGCAAGCTTCCCGCCTACCTGAACAAGCTCCTTACCCCTACCACATGCAGCTATTATCATCCGAGATCTGACTCCAAGAGACTGTTCACATTCCCAAGGTTCAACAAAGAATCCGGCCGCTCCTCTTCTCTTATCGTGCACCTCACAACTGGAACAGTCTGCCGGAGACTCTCAAAACCGCCTCCAGTCTAAGTAAATTCAAGACTTTAGCTGTCTCTCATTTTAATCTTGTCTGTAACTGTTACACATGCGCATAATCATATTATCTCTAACTATCCATGATATGTCTGTAAATTGAATGTATATCCTTGTTCATTTAACGTAACCATGTATTGTCACCATAACAGGGTGCCCAGGACATACTGTACTTGAAAACGAGAGGTAACTCTCAATGTATAATTTCCTGTAAAACATTATAAATAAATAACATAAATAAAATGCTTGGTCCTGCGTATTTATTTACTCTCTCCCTCAATTCCCCCAAACACTTAATAACCCCCTCACCCTCATTTCACACATCTTACTTTACCTTGGTTAGAGGCCTCAGGTGACGTGCCAAACCTACGGGCGGGTGCGGAAGTTGGGCTCAACTTCCGTCACCGACCAGCACGCACGCGAGGGTGGAGCTTCCACTGAAGGCCGCCAGGGTAAAGCTGGGGCCTGACAGGCAACAGAGGCCTGTGAAAGTTGTCGCAGCTCTACCCTCCTGTCGGCGGCCTTACGAGAAGTGCTGGCTGGACCCCGAACGGAGTCACCAGTAGTGTCTGAAAGAGCCGAATGTGGCTCGAGAGCTGCAGGTTACCGACTACTGCATTCGGGTCACAAATCTTGGTCATCTAGTACCAAATACAAAGAATGTAGAGTGCATTCGTACCAAATACAAAAACAAACGCTTTTTGACGGGTGGGTGCTTAGATTTAAAAGGCTGGGAAGCACTGATTATACACACACACACACACACACACACACACACACATATATATATATATATATATATATATATATATATATATATATATATATATATATGAGGACCGAAACGTTGGTGTGTGTGCCACGTACTTCAATACAGTTCTTTGAACTACTACCTTTGTGTGCTGTCTCATTTTTCCTGCACGGCTGTCCAGTGAAAACACCTTATCTATCTTACCTCTAAGGGATAAGCACCAACATCTACTCCAACTCCACGTGAGTGCCAGAAAAAAGTTGTATGGTGCTCTAAAACAAAACAGCAGCTAGTGTTGGAATAACAAGCTAAAGTCTTAGGTGGAGTACCTAAGGGCCACAAGCCCGAAACGCGTAGGTGCTCTGTTTGTTTGTTTTTGATCCAATAAACTTTTTTATTATGGGAATGCACCTCTGTGTTTTTTCAAGCAAGCAGTGGAATTAGTGCTTCGTTTTCCTTTTCCTCTTCCACGTGAGTGCCAACTGCCTTACTGACTATATATATATATATAATTAATTATTTTGCTTTATTGAATGATAGCTGTACATCTGTTTTGAGGGAATGGTCACAGGATTATATAATGTACATTATAATAAGACAACCAATACACTACTCTTAGTTACTGACAACCTTGCTCTGGTTTTTACTGACCTTTCATATTTTTGGGCCAGGGAGTTATTTTGGACTACTGACTGATGTACAAGGCTGTCATGATTTATTCAGCACAGAAACAATTCAAGAGACCAAAGATGGAAACTGATGGACCCAAAGTCTTCTTTTGCTCAAATTGCTTAACTATTTTATTTGAAAGGCAAATGCCTTGTAAAATGAAACTATACAATGTATAATAAATAACAGAGAAGGCATGCAATGAGATGCCTTGCAGGCATTTGAAGCGGGAACTGGTCAATAAAATACGGATGGATAAGAAAGCACATGTATTAGGTAGACGTTTTTGTTAAGAAAGGGAAACAATTTAAAAAGTAAACTGCAGGATAGAAGCGAATAAGAGGTGTGCAGACTCCAGACAAAAAGTGTTTTCTAAAATCTTGAAGCCATTGCAGAGGTAGGGTAGGGGAAGAAACCTTCCCTGATATTAGGTGCAACTGGCCCATCAGCGAAGACACCAACGACACACAAAATTACAGGTATGTGTCACTGGGAATCTAGGTGGGGCCGCGTCACAACTTATGGGATCACCTTTTACATCCTCCAGGTTTAACATCTGAAACATTTCCCTTAGTTCCTGCCTCAGACAGGAGTGAACTTTCTGTAAAAGGGATTCAGCAACCTGATCTGCAGAACAATAAAATGCAGGCGCCAGGTACATAGGTTTCGGAGAACAAAATATCCAAAACAGCAGCAGGCTCAGGTTTGCATTCCAATAGTTTGTTACATTCCTTGTCATTCTCCCTTTGACTTTGCTTTTCAGACAGAGCAGCAATGTGCTCTGCTGTTGTCTAGAAGCTAAGAGGTTACAGTGAGTACAGGGGGGACATGCAGTCCTATGGGAGCTGGTAAAAACTAAGGAAAAGAATATCCTAATGATCCAGACAGGTTAAGTAGCAGATATTTGCACTGGCATCTAATAACAGTTAACAAACCTCTGTCATATTTGAGTCCCTCAAACTGCAACCATATCCCTCTTCCAAAAAGCAAACAAACCTCAGACAGCAAACACAATTATTTATAGCTTGCTGCATGTTCTGCTCTTACCTGCCTGTGGTGCCTGAGCCATCTCCCAAGACTATGCTATTCCAACCTTGCAGTGTCTCCTTGCTCACAGGTAGTGGATATTCCTTTCCAGCTGATCTCTGGTTGAGAATGAGATTTCATAGCAGTGAAAGCTGCTGTGTGCTTTATTCTAATCCTCCCCCCCCCCTTTTCTTATTCTTGTTTGGACATTTATTTAGCTTGGCTGCCTCTAGTGGTTTTGTATGGGGTAAAATGATGAAATCCTTCACAGGCTCTGTATCTGAACGAAACATACAATGCTGTGTGTGTTTCACTGGGTTTTTTGTTTGCCTTCCTCTGGGTCAATAGAACTATAGATATACACCAAATTAGAATTTAACCAAGGTTGAATTCAACGGACACGTCCCCCCCCCCCCCCCCAACCTAAGCTACTATGTATGTAGAAGTAGCAGTTACAAAGTACTGTTACAAAAGTATAATACCCTCCTCCAAATGTACATTATTAGCAGGTACAGTACATGTTTTTGGCTCCAGCTGTACCAATTGAACAGAATTGTTTGTGTGTGTGTGGTGAGCTGCATAGGTTAGGGGATTTCCATAGGAACTGCTTGGAAGTACCTCCAACCAGGGTTCGAGGAAATACAGCACAGGGCCCAATTTTTAGTTATGCTAAATATTGGTGGGTCTGATGTAACGGTACTCAAAACTCAAAGGGGTATTCATTTTGAACTACCTGTTAAAAAGGCAGTGAAAGAATGATGTTGTAAATCAAAAACAACTAGGGGTAGTCAGTACTCCCTTGATGTGATCACACGTGAGATTTAGGACAATCTGGAACTCTTGCAGAATGATCTATAATCCCAATTAGTATTGTAAATAGCATTGTAGATTCCATCGGCACAATTCGCTAGTTAGCTTGAGAGAACATCTTTGGTCTATGGTCAGAATATCTGCAGATTTAAGTGAATCATGACGTTGTTTCTGGCAGTCCTGCCGTTGCATTCATACCTCGGTAGTCCATCACCAGGAATTTACAAAAGTCTGGTGGCTGTAGCAACAATGACAAACTGACATTTCTTTTTTCCCCCTTTAATATGTGCATCAGTACAATCCACACAGTGATAAGTAATTAGCTAAGTTGCCGATCGATCTGTTCTCGATCGGTGAAGATTCGGCTTGGGGGTTCACTAAATGGCTGTCAGTGCAGCAAAAGAGGACCAAAGATGCAAAGTTCTTTGGGGAAGATCATGTGACCAGGCAGTCACTAGATACAATGTGAACTAGATGTGTACACCAAACCAGCGCTTAGATCAAATACAGTTCAAATAGAACACACCCTGTGATCGGTGTAAATGTTGCAAAAATATTTTTGCAGTGACAAATCAATAAAAGATAGGTAATACTTCGCTGCTCAAACCCTTAAAAGATTGTATTCTCTCAACCCCACACAAGTCGTAGTCCAGAAGTATTGGGGAGCGCAGATGTATGTAAAATAAAACACATACAGGAGTCACTAGATACAAGGCAGGGCTCAAAAAGGGGTGTGTCAGAGCCTGTTTCAGAAGACGAAGGGGATGTGACTTTGTAAATGGTTGCTATAGAAACAAAAAATGCTTGTTACATTATAACACATAAAAATTTAATTCAGAGTTGTTTTAAAAAAAATGCTATTTTCTCATAGTACAGAACAGATTTATATATATAAAAAAAACAACACATGTACAATATTGCTTGGTCTGCAGCTTTAAAGCAGCAATGTTCTCTATTCTTAAAGAATTGGAACAGAGCTACAGAGCACACGTCTTAGCTATTCTTAGCTCCCAGGACTCCTTGTTCCCAAGATATGTATCTGCTTAAGCTCCTAGTAAAATTACGTCAAAGTTGGCAAACATGATCGCCCAATAGAAAACCACAATATCACCATCTGAGTAGGAGTGAGATTTTGATGATGGCAATATTTATTTGCCAAAAGGGACTAGAAAAACTAGCACATACAAATATCTCTGGAACTGGAGGCAGGGCTAAAAAATAGCGCAGATCAGCTCTGGGTGACCGCCAGTTCTAATTCTGCAAAGAGAACGGAAAGTAGACAACAAAAAGTTGAGTATAGGGGGATAACTACAGTACTTTAAATAGGGGTCACACTCGACTCCTTTCTCACATTCAAAAAGGTAGCTAAAACATGTCGTTTTTTCATCCGCAATATTACACATATACACCCTTTCCTCTGTTGCTCAACTACTAAAACTCTGACACAGACCCTCATTCTCTCCAGTCTCGATTACTGTAATTTCTGCTGTCTGGACTTCCTGCTTCTCACCGGTCCCCCCTACAATCTATCCTAAACACTGCTGCCAGAATCACTCTACTCTTTCCTAAATCTGACTCAGCGTCTCCCCTGCTGAAATCCCTCTCCTGGCTTCCTATCAAATCCCGTATCACACACTCAATTCTACTCCTCACTTTCAAAGCTTTACACTCTTCTGCTCCTCCTTACATCTCAGCCCTAATTTCTCACTATGCACCATCCCGGCTCTTGCGTTCTGCTCAAGGATGTCTTCTCTGTACCTTTTGTTTCAAAAGCCCTCCCCCGCCTTAAACCCTTCTCACTGACTGCACCACACCTCTGGAAAGCCCTTCCACTTAATATCCGCCAAGCACCCTCTCTATCCACCTTTAAAACCCACCGTAAAACACACCTGCTTAAGGAAGCATATTAGTACTATAGCTCCATGGCTGATAATTTACACCTCATACATAAAGCTTGGCCCCTTGCAGACGTACTTACCAGAACGCCCTCCTACTGTATCTGTACGTTCTTTCCACCAACCAATTAGATTGTAAACTCTTCGGAGCAGGGACTCCTTTTCCTAAATGTTACTTTTATGTCTGAAGCACTTCTTCCCTTTATGTGTTATTTGTATTATTTGTTATTTATATGATTGTCACGTATACTACTGCTGTGAAGCGCTATGTACATTAATGGTGCTATATAAATAAAGACATACATACAAATATCAGATCCTCTAACAGTTGGTACATGAAAATAAGTCTGCTTTACAATGTGGGCGTACAGTATACAGTATGAACTTTTAAGCCAATGTCACTTCTGATGAAGGTACCCTAATGTGAAATTTACTACATGCATCCATCAGTTTACCAATTAAACATTTCTATTTTATGTATATATTTGTACAGAAGTGGTGATTTTTAATAGAGACATTTATTAGATCTACAGATGCAGCAACGAGTATCCGAACACTTGCCTTTGAAAATCTGGGGCAATCTCCCAGTAATGCTGCAACCTTTCATTTACTCGTGGCTGCATCAGTACATCATTTATTACATTTATTAGATTTACATCTGTTACAAGCTTTGACCAAAGGGCTACTCTTGTCTTAACCCACCGCTCACACATAGGGCTGCCAGGTGTCCAGTATTGAACTGGACTGTCCTGTATTTGGACACTCTGTCCAGTAAAAAATGAGAGGTAATACTGGACATGTATGTGTATACCGGTATTACATAGTGACCTGACCGACTCGGGGGCCCGCGGTATTTCCCCGAGCAGGGAGAGAGCAGGGCTGTTGCTAGGGGGCTGGGCAGCTTCTTCCATCCAGCTGCTGCTGAGTAATGCAGCCAATCAGGAAGAGTTGTCAGGAGCCTGGGGCTGAGGCCAAGGAGAGGAGGAAACAGCAAGGAGCAGAGAGACATGCGTTCGTGTGTGTGTGTGTGTGTGGAGCGTGTCGGATCTTTCACCATTGTGTCCATTATTTTTGGAGAAGCCACCTGGCAACCCTACTCCCACACTGGAACAGACACAGAACACTGAAAGCAGGTACAGTACATGCTAATTATGTTCTGTTTGGAAGGTATGTAATGCCACAAACAATACCATTTTGCGACATTTTCATTTCATGTAAATTAAGAAAAAGTTTACATTTAATTACACAGTGACGAAAATCACAACATCAAATTAGATTTAATAGAGAGAAAACAAACATACGTTACTGAGGTACAGTATACAGTACTTCTGGGAATGTTTGCGAGCCAGTAAACAAGGAGCAAGCAAATTATTTGTTTTTACTGGGGTTTATCAAAAACTGCATGTCATTACCCAGCACGGAGAGGTGGGTTATCTGCAGACCTGAGCAAATGGTAATTAAAGCTCACCAACTGCTTAAACCCCCCCCCCCCTCATCAGATGAACTGACTACAGATCTAATTTAACCAAAACAGACTTGACCAGAGCTCAAGTTGTGATTCATATTCATTGAAAAACAAATTTCATTTATTTGAGCTCCCATGGCCACAATTATCCTATTAAAATATTACCCAAGTGCCTTTGGTCCTGAAACTGTGCAGCTATGTTCGACTATTCCCACCACAAATTGCACTTGGACAATAAGGTTGGGGGGGGGGGGGGGAGAGGGGCTCAGTAACAAAATACCTGTATAATCTTGTAGGTTCTCTGATTTATTTTCCTGAAAGGCTGATCTGTTTCCCAAATAGCATTTATTTATCCATAAGGCAGAGTCCCCGCTTAGCGCTTTGCCCTTGGCGCGCTTACCTTATGCAATGTGTATCGTAACATCCACTCTCCCGCTGTGCGTGCGAGCTCATGCGTGTGCACACACGCTTTCCCAAGCGTTGTGCTTGGGGAGACAAGAGAGCTATACAGTACTTTTGAACTCTCTGACCAATGGGAAGAGAGAGGGCGTGTTCTAATTTCCGGTCACTATACACCAAACACAAACATTGAAATTAGCAGAGAAAAGTGGAAGGGGGGGGGGGCAAATGGACTGAGAGGGGCGGGGGGGCAAATGGGCCGAGAGAGGGGGGGGCAGAGGGAGGAAATGGACAGAGAGGGGGGAAACGGACCGAGAGGGGGGGGGACAAACGGACCGAGAGGGGGGGGGCAAACGGACCGAGAGGGGGGTGGCAAAGGGACCGAGAGGGGAGGTGGGGCAAACGGACCGACAGGGGGGGCAAATGGACCGAGAGGGGGGGCAAACGGACCAAGAGAGGGGGCAAATGGACCGAGAGGGGGGGCAAATGAACAGAGAGGGGGACAAACAGACTAGAGAGGGGGGGCAAACGGACTGAGGGGGGGCAAACGGACTGAGAGGGGGGCAAACGAACCGAGAGGGGGGGCAAATGGACCGAGAGGGGGGGGACAAATGGACCGAGGGGGGGGGGGAAATGGACCGAGGGGGGGGGGGCAAACGGACCTAGTGGGGGGGGGCAAACGGCCTGAGAGGGGGGGCAATGGACTGAGAGGGGGGGCAAACAGAGTGAGGGGGGGCAAACGGAGTGAAGGGGGGCAAACAAAGTGAGGGGGCAAATGGAGTGAAGGGGGGGCAAACAGAGTGTGGGGGGGAAATGGAGTGAGGGGGCAAACACAGTGAGCGCAGAGGGGGCAGGAGAGAGCAATGGGGGGCGGGAGAGAGAGCAATGGGGGGTGGGAGAGAGAGCAATGGGGGGGCAAGAGAGAGAGAAATGGGGGGCGGGAGAGATAGCAATGGGGGGGAGAGATAGCAATGGGGGGGCGGGAGAGAGAGCAATGAGGGGGAGAGAGAGCAATGGGGGGAGAGAGAGAGAGCAATGGGGGGGAGAGAGAGAGCAATGTTGGGGAGAGAGAGAGCCACGGGGGGAGAGAGCAATGGGGGGGGCAACGGTGCTCCAGGATGTGGATAAATATGTAACACAAAAAAAAAGTATCCCAAAGGAGCACACGGGTGTACCAAAATTATCAAAAATGTATTACATTTACAGTGACTGAGTTTGAGGTTCACACACACTAGTATTCATTGGCCAGTTAGACTGCATATGTGACTAAATTATTTGTTGGCATGCACTAGTCAGCACCATCTTTCTATGTGACGGTATCATTGCAGCATTTGTTGTGTGAGGGTTACAATGGACTATACTTTCCACGACTACATCCTTTGCTCTATTTTCATTCCACCTCTCCTCACTCTCAGCTGTAGGAAGTTTTATCAGCAGTTTCAGTGGCCAACTCCTTGTTCCTACTTGTAGGTACTTATCCTATCTATATAGGAATTATATCATTTGGAGTTTCCCACATATACATACTCTATGGTGTTTGTGATGAGCTACCTTTATATTGGGTCCTATTGGATATAGCCTCTCTGATTTGTCAGGATCTACTCAGGGTGTCCCTGTCATATTTTTAAACTCCCTTTTGTTTTGTTATGTGAAATTTAATCAATTTTTGATCATTCTGGTACACCCGTGTGCTCCTTTGGGATACTTTTCTTATATATACCCATATAAGAGCTGTGCCCCAACTGCTTAAAACAGCAGTTCAAGCTGCCGTTTTAAAAAATATATATACAGCTCAACCCCGTTATAGCGCGATCCGCTACAACGCGGATCAGCTTATAATGCGGTGTGAGCGTGGCTCCCATTTTGTAAAAGCTAAGCTGCATTTAAAAAAAATTATTTTATACAAATATTCAAAGCTTTATTGCTAACAGACACACACGGGGAGATACACACATGGGGAGAGACACACACGAGCAACACAAGAGATACCCCGCTACAGCTAATAAAGTGATGAGAGTGAGGTGCTTACTAGGTAGAACTACTGTGAGGATTAGCCATCCTGGCAGCTGGACACCGTCTCCTCACCTCAAACCTGCTGCTCTGATGCACACTCTTGAAGCGCAAGTCTCACATCCCTGATGTGCGCGTGGATCTTGTGTCGTCTGTCTGCCCCTCCGCGGGTTCTAGCTCCGCTCCCTGCTCTGGCGATCGAGCTTATCTAGACTCCCCTCTGAAACACGCCTCGATCTCCGTTCTCAGCCTCGCTGATGGACAGGACCGGCGTGGGAGTGTCTTGTGCACCGGACTCCGCCACTGACCTCTGACCCGCGCGCTCAGTCCCGCCTCCCTTCCTGATCGGGCTGCATCATAGGGCACACCTGTATGCACCAGCAGCCTATTGGATTCCGTTCCCTGGTTCCGCCCTGCCTCTTCATTGGAGGATCTCCCTTTAAATACCTGCTTCGCTCAGTCTCTCATTGCTGAGCATAGTCTTGTGTGACGCCGTGCCTTGCTGCATTCAGTTCCAGTTACCTTGCCTTGTCTTGTCTTACCTTGCCTGTGTATCCTGCTGTTGCCCGACCCTGCTAATCACCTTCGACTCCGCACCTCTCTTCTCCTGATCCGGCTATGAACGACCATTCTCCTGTTTCCAGTCCTGACCTTTGCTAGTACTCCGTCGATCTGATACTCTCCTATCCTGAACTTGGCTACGTACCCCCGACGATCCGCAACTCTCCACTCCTGATTCGGCAAGTACCCTCAACTACTCTCACATCTCTAATCCTGACCTGGCTTGCACGATGAATCTACATTCTAGGCGCGCCCGCGTGGCTGTGGGTGGCGTTACTCAATTCCCTATCTCGGCACCACGGTCGCGCTTCGTTTGTGGTGAGCTACGCGTTACAACTACATAGATACACAAGAACAGGAAACCTAGTTTTTAAGCACTGATATTGAAATTTTATATTGATATGATATTGATATACTGTATATTGATATTTAAGCACTGATAATGATAAATGACAAACTCAGATGCATCTACTACTGTTTTAAGCACTTTTCCATTGACATCAGTGTTGATATAACATTATATGATCAACGCAGATGCAGGAAAGTAAAGTACCATCTACTGTACTATACTCATATCAGATAGCAATATTGACTTTATTTACCTATTGTGCTGCCCGAGTACAACTGTGTACTGATATCTGCATTCAGGGATTTGGATGACTATTGCAGATGCCAAATACAGTACTGTATATGTGCTGCAGGTTCAATGTGTACTGTGAAATAAATGGATACTCTATATCAATTGCTGTGATCTCATAGACACACACACGCGTGCACACACACACAGCGTCCCTTTAAGGGAGCTGGCTCTCACACTGAACTGTCAGCCGGAAGCTGACGCGGAGTGAAGCGGAGAGACAGAGAGCTGGTACAGTAGCTGCCAGATGCCAAGCAGAGGGCGAGAGCTGTCAGGTGCCAGGTGGGTAAATCGTGCGTGGGATTGCTGGGATAGTGATTCCAGCTCTCCCCCTCTGGTGGACGCAGAACCCCTGATCGCAGCGGCCATTTTTTTTGCGCGGTTGTAACGCGGCCTCATTATGTGGACCCAGAGCACCGCGTCATAACGGGGTTCAGCTGTATATTTTTTCCCTTTTCAATATGTGCATTAATACAATCTGTACACTGACAAGTGATTAGCTAAGCTGCAGATCGATCCGTTCTCCTGTAATTGATCGCTTGCTCCGGGTTATGTAATTCAGTTCTTGCACAGCATTCTGGGCAATGTAGTCCTGGAATATGATTGACTGGGCAGTTACAATTGGTGCACTGCTAGAGAGAGGGTGGGGCTCAAGAGCCAGAGTCTATCAGAAGGGGAAGGGGGCTGTCACTTTGGAAATGCTTCCTACATTAGAAACATTAAAAATGCCTTCAAAACATTTTTATTAAAACAATTTAAATGCTACAAGTATTTTCTCTTAGTACAGAACTGATTTATTAAAAAAAAACACACATGTAGGATATTGCTTGAACTGCTGTTTTAATGCATTTAAACATTTTTGGAATCTGGCACACTAATACCACTATATTTTGTAAGCGACTACAACCATTGTGGAGGAAGAATGCTTTACGAATAATCCCCTTAAAACTTCCCTTTACCCGTCTGTAGCTAGATGGGGCCATGACCCCCTTTAAACAGTTTTAAATGCCGCAGGGAGGTTTTAACAAGAAAACCATCAACTTTATTAGCCGGTTAACTTTCTTGAAGGTCACACCTAGCTGAATACCAGTCTGTGCTAGCTGAATTTCAGATTACACTATCATGTCCCCTTTTAACACATATATCCAGAAAAACACTATAGTACGATTCATGATGTCACATCTGCCGCATTAGCCATAGTCTTGAGAGAGGGTGTGTATGCTAGTTTAAGCTGTCAAAAGGATCAGACTCGTGGATCTGTATTTATAAACCATGGGAAGCAGCATGAAGGGAATTACCTGGAAACTCCACATTAATCCCTGTGTAAAGGAGCTTTTTGGTAAATCAAATTAATCAGTTATCCCATTTAGTGCTGGAGAGATCTGCAGAACATTGCAGGGGATATTACATTAACAAGCTATCCTCTATGGCAGGGGTGCGCAAAGTTTTTGACCTGCGCCCCCCCTTGCCTCGCAGCCCCAGCATTCGCGCCCCCCTTCTTTTACTACCCGGCGTCAAATGACGACGCGTGTCATGTGACGTCACGTGACTCCACAGCGTCATTTGTCACGCTTTGCCATGGCCCGGCTGGCAGGAGGTAAACGATGTTGCAGAGGCCTCACACCTTGCTCCCCCTAGAAAATGTTGCGCCCCCAGTTTGACCACCGCTGTTCTATGGTATTACTACTAAAGAGAGCTACATGGCATTGGGTTACATCAATTAAACACTTCTGTTTCAGGTGGGACTGCAAAGCAATCCATCTGGCAATGTAGGGGTGTTAAACCATGCAATTCCAGAGAGAAATACAGAGCATGCCACATGCAGTGCTGAATAAGCTGCATTGCAAAGGTTATCATTGCTTTTTTTTAAACGTACAGCATTGGAGAGCGTCCCAGGGGGGGCATTAGATTGACAATCCTGTTATTAATGGGTCGTTGGCAACTCTGGTCATGTTAGCAGCACTACAACATTGCAGGGAATGTTATGTTGATAAGATGCCGCAGTCAGTGCTGAAGAGACATGCAGAACACTGTGCACAAATAGTTCATTTAAGTCTTCAATTCAATTCCAGGGTAGTTGCTGCACTTGGAGAATTTCATGTTCCAACATGAATTGTTTTAATAGTAGAAATGATAGTGTATACTTTACCTGTTACAAGACTGCTCCAATCTATGCTCTTTTAAAACAGACTAAACCAAAACAATTCCTGAGTGATTATTATTAACCAGCTTCTTCTAAGGGGTTATTTTATATTTAGGACTGTCAGTTCACATCAGAGGTAGACATCCTAAAACTTTTTTAATTAAATGTTGGGGAAATGAGCGGAGTTGCTCACTGGTTAATAAAACAAATAAAGGTTCCACATTAAGAATTTTTAGTTTGTTCTTACCTTTTTGTTCTTTAACATCCGCATAATGCTTTTAAGGGGCAATCCCTCCTAGGACAAAATTGAACCAATTTTAGTGAAATGCTTTAGGGCTCTCATCTGGGTAAATCGGACACCTTTAAGTATTTTTAATTCATAATTTCAAGTTGGGAGGGTTAGGATTAGAATTGGGCTGGAAGAGGTAGGTTATGCCTGCATTGTGTTGTTAGAAGAGGCCTTGCCTCAGGGAGCTTACAAACTACAGGCAGGGTAAGTTGAGACATTGGGTACAGTGGATGAGGGGGTTGGCGAGTATCGGAAGCAATAGAGCAGCTGTAACATTACTAAACAGCAACGAACAGCAACGAACAGCAGGAAACGGTGACACCATTTGGCTGCCCTTCGGCTGCCGCCAAAGGCTAATGCTTTTGGGACAACCCCGGTTGTTAGTTCCCAGAGATTCTTTTGTGGAAATTTAAAAAAAGCTGCATAGCAACACACAGTACCTCCAGTCAAATATGCAGGGGGCAAGAGCTGATGGACTCCAGGTGGTCTTTGGTGTGGCTTGTAACAGGGGACTTATCCCTGTTCAGTAATGTGCCTTTAATCTAGCAGTGTGGTAGTTAATTGCTAAACACCACCTGCCTGATTAGATTTTTTACAAAAACCTGTCTGTTCAGACAGGAACTGAGTCTCTTTAGCTCTGACTGAGAGCTGACCTTTGGAGACACCACAATGTCTTGAGTTCTGCCAGCCACACAGCAGAGCTGATTGCAAGATACCCAATAAGACTTCTAAACCTGGATGCTGATATTTTTCTGTCCACGCACGGGTGCGGTTCCAGGAGAGCAGAGAAGCTTACTCTACAGCTGATAAACAGATAAGACTTTCATTATTAAGAGACTGCTTATATCTGCTTATTTTCATGCTATGTGTTTGGGATGGGAGAAATGCTTAACTAATGGAGATGGGAACTAATTGCAAGGATTCACTAGAAATACTCCCAAGTGAATGGAAGCTTTGTTCCCCCCTATGTTTGGATAATTTCCTGATAAAAAGGAAAAGGCACAATAAGGCCTATTATAATTTCACATTATAACAACTCCAATTGTGTACCTCTGTGAACGTCCGTCTACATTTGGTGTCAGAAGTGGGATAAGAGGCGTCCTTGTAGTTAAAAAGGACCGGAGATTTTTATGTGAAATTTTTTTTATGCTTTTTGCCTACAAACAATCTGAGAAAAAAAAAAACCTCATGCAGCAGAGATCGGAATTAAAGGGATACACACCACTGAAACTTACAAAAACCCAGAAGAGACTGCTGAAGTAGCTAAACCTTATTTTGCCTATCACAAAGTGTAATATGGTCATTGAAATAGGGGTCTTTGCCTTTCAGCCATAGTCAGGGTTCAAGAAGTGAGTCAGCCCTTGGAAAGGGATAGGTGTTTGTTGTTTTCAAAAGTTTTGCTGAAGCAGTGAATACATTTGGTGACCCACGAGTGGTACTGATTTTGCAGATAAAGGTTGCCACACCGCATAGGACTACCAGCTGTGAATGGAGTATATGCAGAAAAGTGTGAAAATTGATACAAGACTGTGCTGAAGCAGGGGAATTTTTAGCAAACCAATGCTGAGTGTAAAATTGTCCTATAGGGGAAAAAGTGATTTCTGAACTGTGTAAAAGGTTTTTTCAAAACCAATTGCTGAATGTTGAGTCACCCTGCCGGGAATGAAAGAAATAGTCCCCTGCAAAGAATGTTTTTTTTCTGCAATTAAAAAAGTCTGCCTATATATATCTTGGGAGCAAAAACAGACACCCAAAGTGTGAAGTGTGAATGCCATAATACCCAAAGATGAGACTGAAAATTACTGAACTCAGGCAGAAAACCAAATTCTGTTGCTGCAGCGGGGAGATTGCACCCTGCAAGAAAATGGTGTAAAGCAAATAGACTTTTTTACCTAGCAACTGCACATCTTGTATACCTGATAAAAGAAAATGCATGCACAGTACTGCTGATATTGAAAAAAAAGAAAAAAAATTATCCAAGAAAGAAAAGTCAACAGAGATGCCTGTGAGAGCTACGACCTCTACAAGCAAAATATGCCCATCTGTAGGACTACCACAATTGGGGGCTCTAGCAAATACAGTGGCAACAGCTGCAGTAGCGCCTCCTGAGGTCAGGAAGAAAATTACACCTGATAGCCTAAAAATGGAGGACAAGATGCAGCGTTCCTGTAATGAACCCTACCCCACGGAAGAGTGGCCCTTCCAGTCCAATAAAGAGGAAGACATCTCTTACGGGAACCCGAACCGAGTCACACCCACAAAACACCCCAAGAATGGTGGGGGCGCCTGAACTCGGCACAAACAGAAAAGACCGCTCCCTTTGATGACGAATATGATCAACAGGAGACAGAGCGGGAGCAGCAGATCACCCAATATTTCTGTCAGCTAAAGCAACTGCAAGAAAAGCCTGGCGTATATAATGAAGCTGCTAAAATTTCAAATGAAGATGGAGACCCCAATATCCCTGCAGGGACGGTTTCATCCAAATCAAAAAGGCGGAAAAAGAAAAAGAAAAGCAGTTCTTCACTTACCGTGTAAGGAACAGACACGTCCGCAGATCCTGTGGAGGAAAAGGGGGACAGAGTTGCCCTGCAGCCTAGAGAAAATGGAGAATTCGTCCCACGGTTAACCGAATATCCAGAGGGCCCAAGGCAGAAGTCGTGTACCCCAAAGAAGTGTCTGTCCGGTGCCAACAGTGAGGAACCCTCAACTAGTCATCCCAGGGAAGCGGAGCCGGAACCAGTGAGTGACGATCCCTTGACCTGCCCTGAAGACGCCCTGAAAATTGCCAGGCATGACTGTGATCTGCTCTGTGAAGAATTAGGAAGAGAGAGAAAAAATAATGCTGAGCTACAGAAGAGTGTGTTCGCAATTTATTCTGCGGCCAAGACCGAATTGGAGGATCTCAAGACTGAGCTAGATACTGCAAAGGCTACTATCTCCGCCATGGATGAAAAGCAGAGCCAATCTGATAAAATGGTGGCTACGCTAAAGCGGAAGTATGAGGAGGCACTGAAACAGATGACAGTCTTTCAGCAAGAGGTTCACACTCTTCGTATAGAGCTTGATGCCTCACATCATGAGACCAACTGCTGCCGCACAGACCTGGAAGTTTCCAGAAAGGAACTACACAGTTTCACTGAGGAGCTGGACATTGCTAAAGAAACTATTGGTAATCTTGGTACAGTTCTCAAAGTCTCTCAGAAGGAGCTTCAGACCCTCAACCTAGAGAAGGAAGTCTCACGCCAGGAGATTGTAATTCTCAAAGCAGATGTGCGTAAATGGAAGGAGGACTGCAAAGAAGCCCTGAAGAATACAGAGACTGAAAAAGGAGAAAGTTCAAGATTAAAAAGAGAAAACTTAAAACTGAAAGAAGAACATTTTCAGTTAACAGAAGAAGTCAAGGAAAAGTTTGACGCAGAGCACCGACTGCAGAACCAACTGCAAGGTCTGCGTACACACCTCCAGTATGCTGAGGAGAAGCAGCAAACGCTACAGGAAGAAAAACTGCAGGCTGCTCAAGAGGTACAAGCGCTGCAGGAACATCTGAATACCCAGTACGTCCCCACAGAGCAGTATGAGGAGCTAAAGGCCACGCTGCATGTCTTCAGAGCATCGTTGGAAGCGGAGCTTCGATACCAGGTGACTCTGTATGAGAGGGGGCGTGAGAAGGCTCAGAAACTGGAGCAAGAGCTGGAGAGACAGAGAGACTGTTCCATTCCCTTGAGTCAGTACACCAAGGAGAAAACAGACGCAGCGGCAACCTTGACGACAAAAATTACAGAGCTCCAGAATATGAAGGAGACTCTGATACAGATTCCTCCAATACGGAAAAAGGTATTGGCTCTGCCCAAGCACCAGTATCCCACAGTAACTAATGCCCGTAAGGACAAGGGTACAGTGAGAGTTGGGGACTCCACGCAACTTCAAAACAAAATTACGAAGTTTGAGCCACCAAAGAAAGCACTAGCCAAACCTACAGCTGCCCAACAGGCAACAAACAGAGGTAGGAGTGCAGAATCAAAGCCAGAAGAATCCTTAGCTGAAGAAGCTGAATTGGCGACTCCGTGGTGTGGAGAAGCTGCAGAAAGACCACTTCAAGAGCAGAAAACTCTAAGGGCTAGTCCTAACTGCTCTACAACTGTTGCCATACACTTTGTCTACAAAAAAAGGAGTGCCCGACGCAACAGAAATCTCAAGACCGCGCACGCGATAAAAAGACTTTACGTGGAAAAAGTCCTCCTCAAGCGACTGAGGAGTGCTGATCTCAAGCATCTTCGGGAGGAGACAAAAATAAACTGGAGAAAGGGCTCCAATCCCAGCGGGACAGAGGGTTCTCTTCCTCCATCCACTCTCATTCAAGTCACAGAGATATCTAGAATGAGAGTGGAAGGATGGGCTTTGGCTGTGGTAAGCCCGAGCTTCCCACAAACAGGAGAGGTATGTAACAGGGGACTTATCCCTGTTCAGTAATGTGCCTTTAATCTAGCAGTGTGGTAGTTAATTATTAAACACCACCTGCCTGATTAGATTGTTTACAAAAACCTGTCTGTTCAGACAGGAACTGAGTCTCTTTAGCTCTGACTGAGAGCTGACCTTTGGAGACACCACAATGTCTTGAGTTCTGCCAGCCACACAGCAGAGCTGATTGCAAGATACCCAATAAGACTTCTAAACCTGGATGCTGATATTTTTCTGTCCACGCACGGGTGCGGTTCCAGGAGAGCAGAGAAGCTTACTCTACAGCTGATAAACAGATAAAACTTTCATTATTAAGAGACTGCTTATATCTGCTTATTTTCATGCTATGTGTTTGGGATGGGAGAAATGCTTAACTAATGGAGATGGGAACTAATTGCAAGGATTCACTAGAAATACTCCCAAGTGAATGGAAGCTTTGTTCCCCCCTATGTTTGGATAATTTCCTGATAAAAAGGAAAAGGCACAATAAAGCCTATTATAATTTCACATTATAACGACTCCAATTGTGTACCTCTGTGAACGTCCGTCTACATGGCTCTTGTTCCTCATGCTGTTAACCCCTTGACCCGCTGGCTTGGTGGACAGGGGCAGTAAAGGCATATTGGGATGTCTCTCTTAGGGAGATGCCTTTGGAGCGACTCTGGTGTTATGTCCCAGACTTTCTTTTGTGGAAAACAGCAGGAAACAAGCCACCCCCATGGTACGCATGGTGACCAGTGACGTCACAATCAGTATATATTGTGAGATTGAAGATTCTAGAACTTTAGGTTCCTGAGACTGACAGTTGGAGGAGCCTCACAGTTGGTAATGTAAATATGTTCCAGTTAGCGTCCGTAGCCATTAAAGTACACAAGCTTACAGCTTCCTACACCTATAGAGGAAGTCTATGTCTATAGGGGTTATCCAAGTAGTAGCCCTGGCGTTTCGCATCAAGCACTTTATCAAGTGTGAAACGAGTAGGTGGTTCCCTTTACCACCGTTTTATTCATGAAATTTTTTTATTGAAGTCGCCCTCTCTCTCTCCATCATTTAGCTGGGGGTGTGCCGCACTTCCTTGTTCTTTTGTCATCTGTTCCAGTCTCTAGCGGAGTCGCACACCGGACGCTTCCATTTTGATGGTTGGAATTATTCATCAGTCAACAGCATGTGAGTTTATGACTATTTAACTGCTATTTCTAATATGGGCTAGGATCATAAACCATATGGTTTTAGAAGAAATTTTGGGCGCCATATTTTCCTGGTTGCTGTACACTTCCATTGAGAAAGAATCTGGGTAGGCGTTACCTTCATAAAGACTAGCCCTACATCTTTATGTTCACGTAGTCATTTGAAAGGGAATCCTCCTGCAAAAAAAATACAAGATTACCAGGAATACTGATGTTTGTCTTTTTGCACTGTTTGAGCCCCAGATCCCTCTGTGGACTCTCACATACTGACCAAGGTCAGACATATTGAGATATTGAAAATGGAAATCCCGATTGACCAGATCAAAACTTGGGGAAATACTGTATTAACGAGGCAGGGCAAGAGAAAATGTCACATACTTCCCACAAATCACATCCAAAGCACCAATGCTTTAGATAATTCTAAAGGTTTTTAACCTTATGTTGATTCCTTTGTCATGTATGAATTATCTGCTTTACAAAAAGGTTTGACTTTTGTTCCAGCTACAGTACATGCTTTAATTGCTTCAATTTTGAAGTGGATGCATTCCGTTTTGAGTGTTTGCTTTATTTGATGTCTTTTATGCACAGGTGACGTGGGTGTACATGTGTCTACAGCAGGGATTTAAAATGTTAATCACAGTTTATGACCCCGGTACGTAACTCTTCTGTCAGTACCCTTGTCAATTTGGTTAGAAAAGATTAAGACAATAAATGTAAAAAAAGCCGCTATAATGCAGGGGTAATTTGAACACTAATCAAAGATTACTAAGTGTGAGGAACCAACCTCACTTATTAAACATTGTGTAGATCGCAGGCAGGGAGCATCATTAATTAACATTATGGGCATAGGCTGGAACCCCACTCTCTCATGGGGGTAACAGAGACAGACACTTACTCCAACACAAGTGTTTATGGATCTATACCCTGAATACTGTAACACCTAAAGGACTGAATGATTCCTTGCACTATGCAAGTTTTCTACTTAAACGATGAATTGTTTTATTCTTGTTGTCCAGCAATAATGTGATGACTTTATTCCTCAAATTCTATGAGGTTAATATCATGCTGTGAGACTTTCTACCTAGATGGTTAGGGACCCCTGAAATGTGATCTGCCGTGCCGTTGGCTATGGGGCTTACAACAATTTGGGCCAAAAATGTCAAACTAAAAGACCATTTTACTTAATAGTTATTTATACATATATATTTAGGCACTGTACCGTGTATGATTTTCACTGGATGTGCTAAAACTGAGCTCTGTCTGTGTTTTATGTTCTGTCTCTGGTTTTAAATATATATTGCCATGCTCAGTAGCACTCCTCTGTGACACTCATATGCTTATATATATGTTGTGGTTATTTTGGGGGTTCAATAGGAGCTTGTTAGGTGTCCAGTATGTTTTACCTAGATGGTTGGAATGTACTGAATCTTTAAAATGTTCTCTTCCAATTGTATTTATGATGTTCTGTACATCTTGTGTATAAAGTATATTTTTCTATATCTGTATTATATATCATGAGATTGTGGTCAATACGGGAATATTTTAGGATTGTCTGCTCTCATAAGAGGTGGCTTATTGTATATTTTATAGATCTTTAGCCCATATAATTCTAATTTACTTTCATAATTATACGAGACCACACATTTATTTTCTGGTATATTTTTTGTTGGAATGCCTTACATATTTACTTCATTCTATATTTATATTCAGATGTTATTTCTTTTTTTATACCATTTTATTAGGTTGTTATATGTATTAGTATTGTCTGTGCACTGTTCCTTCTTGATTGTCTCTATCACTATAGTGGTTCCTTCGGTCTCTGCTTGTTTTGTTTATTTACTAATGCTGCTTAGTAGTGGGCCGGTTAGCGTCTATAGGGGACATGGCCTCAGCCAATGCATCGCTGAGCGGTTTTCCCGCAGCGAGGTATGGTGATGTCACACGCCCTCCGGAGGCGCCAGTGTTACTGATGTCTTAGGTGAGAGTATACATATTTATATGTCATGTTATATGTATGTTTGCCTTGATAAAGGTCCTATCTTTGATCTTAAACTTTGGCTTCTATGGAATTTTTCTAGTTCTTGTATTAATAAAATCATTTTTGGAGTGCCTGGTTGATTATTATTTTTCCTATAAGTGTAAAGAAAACACTGGATTGACAAACACTTCGCCGTTCTGAGGCCCTAAGAAGTTCAACTGGCCAAGCCTCCACCTTTCATGAAATGCTCACAGATTTGTCACTTAATTTTGTAGGGTTGGGGGATAAAAAAAAGTCTCACAATAACGATATTATATGTATTGTGATAATTATATTTATCACGATAACTACCTAATAGAAATTCAAAAATGTTAAGTCATCAAAATGTCTCTTAAATCCTTTCTCTCCCCAAATGTCTCTTTAAGAAAGACATTGAGGGGGGGGGGGGTTAAGAGAGAGATTTGGGGTGGGAAGAGATGAGTTAAGAGAGATGAGGGAAGGGTTAAACACCCGGGAGCCATTTTTCCTGGGGCCCTCTGAGGCGTGCCATATTCCTTTTCCTTACCTATTGAGGACTCTATTTCTTCTTTTTGGTATCCTAACTTAAAGGATACTGTCTCTATCTATAACATAATAAACAGGGGGCTTGGTCTGTGCTATTACTTTATAAAAATTACTTATCTCCTCTTCCCGAAGCTCTTCTCCTCTTGGCCTCCAGGAACCTAACCTTCTCGAACCTTCCCCTTCTCTAATATACTCTCTGTGATGTCATGATCCCATGGCAATACAGGGTGGGGCCTGATACACTCCAACCTTCTAGTAACCCTTTAGGAGGGGGGTTACACAATCTGGAGGGAATAAGGGACAATGTCGAAACCAAAGGTAAAGTGTGTAAGAGAAAGAGGGTCTTATAAATGTTTTTTAATCAAAAATGTTAACACAACTTCTTTTGAATATGTGTGTGTGTGTGTGTGTGAATCTATATATCTATAGAACTCTCGAAAGCTTGTCCTATGACATAAATTGTTAGTCCAATAAAAAAAGCTATCACCTAATATTGAAGAACTCATTTATTCTGCACTATCGCAACTGGACTAACACAGCTATTTTCTGCTTTTATATATATATATATATATATATATATATATATATATATATAATCAAAAAAATAAATAGATGATACCGTTCTGTGGCTAACGAAATGCTTTTATTTGTGCGAGCTTTCGAGATACACTGATCTCTTCTTCCGGCGATGTTACAATGAATGAAGCAAAAGGTAAACTTAAAAACAGTGTCTCTTGGAATGTTATCTGTGCTGTTCCTTCCCCTGGTGTGGATGTGTTTTATGGCTAGAGGTGTCAAAAGGTTACTGTGAAAGCAAGTTAAGAAAGAGTGTGTATGTGTATCAGTGTGAATAAAAATGAATGGAGAGACCACAGTATATACAGTGCTTTACACAAGGTGTGTGTGGAGTGGGACTGGATATAAATGGTGTGGGTGGGTGTGGAAATGTGAGAGTTAGTAGCACAACTAAAAGTGTGTGTGGATACTTAGTGGTCCCTATTGGTGTATAGGGATGGAAAAACAAGGAGTATTAGTATGTGTGAGAGACAGCTGTGTGTGCAAACATATAGCACAGTATGTACAGACATGGCCTTTAGCGCTTATGGGACGAGCGTTCACTACTGTCAGTAATGACTCATAAAATTTCGATCTCTGTTTAGGCCACTGCTAAGTGTCCCGAACAGTTGCATAAATTTGTATTCATGCAACCGTCTCTCTTTCGGGGTTTTAAGATTACCTTTGAGTATGGCAACCCTCAGATCGTTCATCTGATGGCCAGAGGCAGAGAAATGTTCGCCAACAGGACTGTCTCTTGTACCGCGTGTGATGCTGTGGCGATGCAGGTTCATTCTCTTGTTTAGCCCCTGCCCTGTCTCACCTATGTAGTAGCAGCCCCTGGGCATTTCAGGGGGCTGCTACTACATAGGTGAGACAGGGCAGGGGCTAAACAAGAGAATGAACCTGCATCGCCACAGCATCACACGCGGTACAAGAGACAGTCCTGTTGGCGAACATTTCTCTGCCTCTGGCCATCAGATGAACGATCTGAGGGTTGCCATACTCAAAGGTAATCTTAAAACCCCGAAAGAGAGACGGTTGCATGAATACAAATTTATGCAACTGTTCGGGACACTTAGCAGTGGCCTAAACAGAGATCGAAATTTTATGAGTCATTACTGACAGTAGTGAACGCTCGTCCCATAAGCGCTAAAGGCCATGTCTGTACATACTGTGCTATATGTTTGCACACACAGCTGTCTCTCACACATACTAATACTCCTTGTTTTTCCATCCCTATACACCAATAGGGACCACTAAGTATCCACACACACTTTTAGTTGTGCTACTAACTCTCACATTTCCACACCCACCCACACCATTTATATCCAGTCCCACTCCACACACACCTTGTGTAAAGCACTGTATATACTGTGGTCTCTCCATTCATTTTTATTCACACTGATACACATACACACTCTTTCTTAACTTGCTTTCACAGTAACCTTTTGACACCTCTAGCCATAAAACACATCCACACCAGGGGAAGGAACAGCACAGATAACATTCCAAGAGACACTGTTTTTAAGTTTACCTTTTGCTTCATTCATTGTAACATCGCCGGAAGAAGAGATCAGTGTATCTCGAAAGCTCGCACAAATAAAAGCATTTCGTTAGCCACAGAACGGTATCATCTATTTATTTTTTTGATTATTGAAGCTCGGCTAACACGGTACTGATACCTCTACATACATATATATATATATATATATATATATATATATATATATATATATATATATGCAAATACAACTGTATGCTCATCTGCATGTCTTAGGCAGGTCTGCAACCCCGCCTTTCCCCATTATCACCCAGCATACAGCACTTCCACTGCAGCAAGGGATTCTGGGAAATGACATGCAAATGAGCACACTGTCACTTTTTGCCTCAAAAAACATTTTTAACATGGTTCCCTATAGGCTTAAGCTTGCTGCATGGTCACAGCTTTGAGCACAGCCAGGGTTAAGGTGCATACCCAGAAAACGACCCACAGACAGCCGTTTCGACCTTTATGGGTCTCATCAGTGTGGGGTTGATTTTAACTGGGTATGCAAAGAGGCTATGGGATAGGCTATACCATAATACTGAGTTAAGTTATGGTGAGTAAAAAAAGTGACAAAAACCCTCCACAGGAAAGCAAATATGCAAATACAACTGTATGCTGATCTGCATGTCTTAGGCAGGTCTGCAACCCCGCCTTTCCCCATTATCACCCAGCATACAGCACTTCCACTGCAGCAAGGGATTCTGGGAAATGACATGCAAATGAGCACACAGTGTCACTTTTTGCCTCAAAAACCATTTTTAACATGGTTCCCTATAGGCTTAAGCTTGCTGCATGGTCACAGCTTTGAGCACAGCCAGGGTTAAGGTGCATACCCAGAAAACCACCCACAGACAGCCGTTTCGACCTTTATATATATATATATATATATATATATATATATACAGACAGACAGGATACAAATCAAAGACCATTGCCAAAACACATACAACCCTACCCTAGAGGGTATACGAGAAATAATCAAAGATCTGCAACCCATGCTGGCAGAGGATGCGACATTAAAAGAAATCTTTCCCAAACCTCCCATTCTTGCATTCCGGCAACCACCAAACCTCAAACAGAAATTAGTCAGCAGAAAACTTCACAACGAACTTAAAGACACTGATAATGGCACAAAACTGTGCAACAACAAACGCTGCAAACTCTGCAAACATATATGCCAAGATCCCACAGCCAGTCACAACCATTGAACACTTAATGTTAAAGGATCATACAGCTGCACATCCAGGAATATAGTGTATATGATTCAGTGCAACAAAAGTGACCAAGGTTGCTACATTGGGGAAACCAGCCAAAAACTACAAGGCAGAATGAATATGCACAGACACTCCATACTCCATCACGAAGAAGGAAGATACTGCTCACCTGTGGGACATCATTTCTCACAACCAGATCATTCCATAAATGATTTAAAAATCAAAATCCTCAATGGAATGTTTAAACGCACCAAGGAACGGAAAACATTTGAACTCAGAATGATAAGACTCTTTGACACCAAAACCAAAGGACTTAATGCAGACATGGGTTTTCTCACACCCTATCAAAATTGTTTGTAATTATCCAGCTTGCCTCTATTCTTATCCACACATTCTCTCCCCTGTTCCCCCCAAGGAATCCCTCCCTCTCCCCCTCCACACCTTTCCTTGTCACACTCCCCTGGCTTCAAACACTTTTAACACCCTACCTTATCTACAGTACATATCTGTTTTTTTTTCTCTACACGGTTTTAGCCATAGATTCCTGTGTATATCAGTATTGCTTGACCTGAAGAAGAGAGGAGAACTCTCGAAAGCTTGTCCTATGACATAAATTGTTAGTCCAATAAAAAAAGCTATCACCTAATATTGAAGAACTCATTTATTCTGCACTATCGCAACTGGACTAACACGGCTATTTTCTGCTTTTTATATATATACAGGTAATCCCCGTTATAACGTGGTCCTCGGGGACCACCCCGAGACCACCGCATTAGTAACGGGGTCGCGGGGAAAAAAATGCCCGCCACATTAGCGCATATTCACCCCGTGGGACAGGAGATGGGAGCGGGGATGTCCCTCCGGTCCCGGCTTCCCCCTGTCACCGCGTGACAGGAGATGGGAGCGGGGATGTCCCTCCGGTCCCGGCTTCCCCCTGTCACCGCGTGACAGGAGATGGGAGCGGGGATGTCCCTCCGGTCCCCGCTTCCCCCTGTCACCGCGTGACAGGAGATGGGAGGGGGGATGCCCCTCCGGTCCCGGCTTCCCCCTGTCACTGCGTGACAGGAGATGGGAGGGGGGATGCCCCTCCGGTCCCGGCTTCCCCCTGTCACCGCGTGACAGGAGATGGGAGGGGGGATGCCCCTCCGGTCCCGGCTTCAACCTGTCACCGCGTGACAGGAGATGGGAGGGGGGATGCCCCTCCGGTCCCGGCTTCCCCCTGTCACCGCGTGACAGGAGATGGGAGCGGGGATGCCCCTCCGGTCCCGGCTTCAACCTGTCACCACGTGACAGGAGATGGGAGGGGGGATGCCCCTCCGGTCCCGGCTTCAACCTGTCACCGCGTGACAGGAGATGGGAGGGGGGATCTTCGGTTCACCTTCTCCCACCGTTGTCCCCGCTGCCTGCGCAGGAGGAGGGGGGGGGGAGCGGGTGTTGGTGCTGGTGTGTGTAAGTGTGTGAGAGTGTGTGAGTGTGTGTAAGTGTGTGTAAGTGTCTGTGAGTGTGCGTAAGTGTCTGTAAGTGTGTGAAAGTGTGTGAAAGTGTGTGTAAGTGTGTGTAAGTGTCTGTGAGTGTGCGTAAGTGTGTGTAAGTGTTTGTGAGTGTGCATAAGTGTGTGAGAGTGTGTGAGAGTGTGTGAGAGTGTGTGAGAGTGTGTGAGAGTGTGTGAGAGTGTGTGTAAGTGTCTGTGAGTGTGGTTAAGTGTGTGTAAGTGTGTGTAAGTGTGTGTAAGTGTGTGTAAGTGTGTGTAAGTGTCTGTGAGTGTGCGTAAGTGTGTGCAGTGTGCAGTGTGTGCATTGTGAGCAATGAGCAGTGTGTCAGTGTGTGCAGTGTGAGCAATGAGCAGTGTGTCAGTGTGTGCAGTGTGAGCAATGAGCAGTGTGCAGTGTGAGCAATGAGCAGTGTGTGTGCAGTGTGTGTCAGTGTGAGCAGTGTGTGTGCAGTGTGCAGTGTGTGCAGTGTGAGCAATGAGCAGTGTGTCAGTGTGTGCAGTGTGAGCAATGAGCAGTGTGTGTGCAGTGTGTGTCAGTGTGAGCAGTGTGTGTGCAGTGTGCAGTATGTGCAGTTTGAGCAATGAGCAGTGTGTCAGTGTGTGCAGTGTGAGCAATGAGCAGTGTGCAGTGTGCAGTGTGCAGTGTGTGTGCAGTGTGCAGTGTGTGCAGTGTGTGCAGTGTGAGCAATGAGCAGTGTGTCAGTGTGTGCAGTGTGAGCAATGAGCAGTGTGTGTGCAGTGTGTGTCAGTGTGAGCAGTGTGTGTGCAGTGTGTGCAGTGTGAGCAATGAGCAGTGTGTCAGTGTGTGCAGTGTGAGCAATGAGCAGTGTGTGTGCAGTGTGTGTCAGTGTGAGCAGTGTGTGCAGTGTGAGCAATGAGCAGTGTGTGTGCAGTGAGCAGTGTGTGCAGTGAGAGTGTGTGCAGTGTGTTTTTTAAAACGGGAGCCACGGGAAAACCGCGTTATAACCAAATCGCGGTATAACGAGGCGCGTTATAACGGGGTTTACCTGTGTGTATATATATATGTATATATATGTATATATATATATATATATATATATATATATATATATATATATATATATATATATATATATATATATATATATATATATATATATATATATATATTGTGACAAACGCCCCTCTTTTGTAGTGCTGACTTCTGTCTGGGTTCTTCCCGACACAGTCTTCTAGGGTTAATTATACAAAAAACAGGATCATGCAAAGTATTATGCTGCTTAACTCAGGCTTCTGGCTGCTTTATTTTCATCCAATTAAGGTACTGCAGCTTTAATATGTGTAGGTTAGAGGTACTCAGATACTTTCATTCAGCAGTTCACTCATTTCATTGTTACAGTATTTCCCACACTGTTATTTCAAGAAATAAAACCAAAATCATATAAGCAAATCCTATCCCTTTCAGGGATCTAACTACACATCAGAATCAGTCTCTCTAACAGCTGCTGGCCAACTAAACTGGTTCCCCAGCTTAAAACAATGCTCTCTCATTTAGGGACACAAGATACAGCACAGTCTTTTAGCAACAGCAGTAACCATTTGTTTTGTCTTATCTGTTCGTGGAGTCCAGGCAAATCCTCTGGTACTGTGATACGTGGAGGGGCCGTCAACCCCGATACTGGATGCAGGGGAGCAGCGATACCCCCAGCCTCCAGGCTCCAAGGAGAGAGAGTCAAATGCAAAACCTCTCTGCTCTAAATACCTGTGCATGTGATTAGAAGAGCAGGTGAGGGAGAACTAGAGCCATTGTAATCTGTGGTCTGGATTTTCCATCCAGCTGCCTGAGTTAATGGGAAGCTGTGGAACGGATCATTTTTAGCTATTCCTGCACTTTCTGCTCTAAAATGGGGCAGAAAGCTGCCTAACATCTTTGGACTATGTCACATATCCCCCTCCCCAGCTCACACCTACTGGGGTGAGCGGCCATGGACCTCACTGGGGTGAGCGTCCTACCTGAAATGCTTGAGCTAACTGCTCAGTACAACATTAAGTATTTACATGACACGAATATGAACTTCATTATAAATTTACCAACCGAAAAGGGCATTTTTTTTTTTTTCCCATATTGTAAGCTACCAATATTTTTTCTCTTATACTACAGCCTTGTAATCTTAAGGGCCATCAACCCTGTATATTAATTTGTAGTTTAGCTACATTTTCAACACAGAGAACCAATATAACATTGTAATATTGACAAAATGCTTATTTGCATAGTTAAGTGTCCGTGACATAGTCCACACGTGTAATAAAAAAATAAATCGGTCAGTTCCCCCAAACATATTTTTTTTTTTTTTTTTTTGACTTCCAGTCTATTGCATCCTTTGACTTTATTTCATAGCCCGCTGCAACCTGCAAATGACTGGACTGTTTCTTTAGCTTCTGATGAGACCCTTGGACCAGATTCTCCTTGGCTCCACAGTGTGGTCCAGATTGGTGAGATATGGAACTATTCAGGCGCCGTGTTAACCTTCGTTGTTTTTTCTTTTCAATCTTTGATTTCCCTTTTGTGGCCATTACCAGGCCTTTGGGTTTTGGAGACCTAGTTGCCTCTGTACAAACGTAGTCCATATTAACCATGTCATCAGGATCTGTCAACAAGTTTGTTTTTTCAGGAACTGCCACCCACTTGGCTAAAACATCTTCTGTGTTGTCCTGGGTGTGTCCACTAGTTTGATAATCTTCTGGACAACGTAAATGAAATTGAGGATCTGGATTTTTGAATCCCAGATCAGGGAGTATATTCTCAGGAGGGTGCCTATCTGTTTCTGGAATAACAGCAGCACAATCAAAGTCAATTCTTTCTCCTTCCTCTTTGTCATCAGTGAGGGCATTGAGTTTACTTTCCCTGGTCTCCTTTTGTGACCGTGTCTCTTTTAGCCTTGGAATCTCTTTCTCCAACTTCATCTTTATAGCAAATCGTAATATTGCAACAGCATTGAAGATACACGTATAGGAACGTACAGCTTGCTTGGTTAGGAGGTAGGATTGATAGCCCGACTGAACCACTTTAGCCGCTTCTCCCATGTCCGTCATCTGTTTCAGAGCGAGGTTTAACTCTGTTTCATTTTCTCTATTCTTGACCTGCAGCTGCAGGTGCTCCTTCTGGGTCTTGTCCAGCTCCAGCTGCAGCCGGGCCCCCTCATTTGCCGTGTGGTCCAGCTGCTTGTAGATATCGGCCATCTCGCTTTTATAGCGCAGTGTCAGGCAAACCACCTGACGGACGGACACCTCCTCTCTCTTGGCGCACTGTATCTCGCGCTCAGCCATCTGCTTCTGCAGCTCTTCAACCTGATCGTGCTAGACCTCCCTCAGGGTCTTCACCTCTTTCTGGTGCTTGCTCTGGGTTTGCATCAGCGCCTCCATTTTTTGGAGCTCTGCAGTTTGTGTCGCCTGGATCGCCGCTGATTCTGTATTCTGCAGTGCTTCCTGCATTTCTAACTTTTCCTGGATCAATTGCTTCTCCACTTTTTCTGCTTGGTGAAGCTTCTCATCACCTTCACTGATCTGGTCAGTCAAGTCTGAATTTTTCTGTGTCAGACTTACATTCTCTCTTTTTACAGTCTCTAAATTACTCAGGGTATTCTCATAGGTTTTCTTCAATGTACACAGCTCTGTGCTGCGAGCGTAGACCTCATGGCGTGAGAGTTCCAGCTCTGCTTTAAGCGCGCTAGCCTCTTGCCGAGAAACCCCCAACTCTGTGATGAAGTTTTGCACATCTTTCTGGGACATCTCATAGCATAGTTTCCAGTCAGTTCTTGTTTTCTTTGATTCGCTTGGCTCTCTGCCTATGATGGTAGCAGTAGCCTTTGTCATCTCTAGGCGTGTCGTCATTCCTGGGACGATTGCGCCAGGCCCTATGGGCTGTTGCTCATCTCGGCGCCTTTCTGACGCATGTCCTGACAGTGCAGGTTCAAGTGGCTTGGTCACTTCCCCTGTGACTTGAGGAACAGTTTTCTTTCTTTTTGCTTTATTAGCTCCAGAGATATCAGTGGTACTGGGCACACACTCACTGTTATCAGCTTCCACATCTTGCTTGCACTCACAGGGCGTTGCTTGCTTTTGCAGCTGTTTGTCTTTGAAAATTTTGGGGCACACATCTTCCATGTGACCTACTTCACGACAGGCCCAGCATACTAAATTCATCTGTGGGTACGGCTCTCCTCCAGGGTCGTGATCATAGTATGGCCTGAAGGGACACTGTTTTGTATGGTTACGTACATTACACAACAAACAGTTCACGTCGGCCATTTTAGAAACCCGGCAGGGACAATTTGCTAGCTGCAATTTCACTTACTTCAGCAGCTTACATACAGCACTTGCTAGCTGCAAATTCACTCACTTCAGCAAAAGGCATTAGCTTTACAAACAGCACTTGCTAGATGCAAAAAAATTTTTTTCTCTTCAGCAAAACATTTTGGTTTTCTGTTTGGGTTCAGGGTGCTATTGCATCCACACTTCGCACATTCTCTGTGTATGCTAGAAGCACAACTGATATACACAGCGGGACAGACTTCACTCATAGCATCTGTACTTTAGTTCAGCTGGGCGGCCATTTTAGCCCCCCGCATTTATTTGCAAACCCACAGACTTTTTAGTGTCTGCCCGCATTCTCCACCATATGTGACAAACGCCCCTCTTTTGTAGTGCTGACGTCTGTCTGGGTTCTTCCCGACACAGTCTTCTAGGGTTAATTATACAACAAACAGGATCATGCAAAGTATTATGCTGCTTAACTCAGGCTTCTGCCTGCTTTATTTTCATCCAATTAAGGTACTGCAGCTTTAACATGTGTAGGTTAGAGGTACTCAGATACTTTCATTCAGCAGTTCACTCATTTCATTGTTACAGTATTTCCCACACTGTTATTTCAAGAAATAAAACCAAAATCATATAAGCAAATCCTATCCCTTTCAGGGATCTAACTACACATCAGAATCAGTCTCTCTAACAGCTGCTGGCCAACTAAACTGGTTCCCCAGCTTAAAACAATGCTCTCTCATTTAGGGACACAAGATACAGCACAGTCTTTTAGCAACAGCAGTAACCATTTGTTTTGTCTTATCTGTTCGTGGAGTCCAGGCAAATCCTCTGGTACTGTGATACGTGGAGGGGCCGTCAACCCCGATACTGGATGCAGGGGAGCAGCGATACCCCCAGCCTCCAGGCTCCAAGGAGAGAGAGTCAAATGCAAAACCTCTCTGCTCTAAATACCTGTGCATGTGATTAGAAGAGCAGGTGAGGGAGAACTAGAGCCATTGTAATCTGTGATTTTATTTGTTGAAAAAAACATGCAACATGTACAATACAGAAACAGTCAAAACATTACATATTTACATCGGCAGGGGAATAAAAATACAAATAAAACAATAGAACACAAATTCAGTGCAATTATTTCAAATATTTACATTTCTCCACAGTTTTTCCTACTGTTTCTGTTCTATTCTGCTTTCTTCCCTCTGTTTCTGCCCTCTAATCTGAGCAACCATCCCTTGCAATGTTTCCTCCTCAGAAAGTACTTTATTATTTACGGACCCCTAACCTATCCTGAATACATGTTACACAATTGAAATCTCCAGCTAATAGCACTGTTTTACTTGTAAATAAATACGCTTTATTTGTTCAAATAAGAGTTTCCTCAAACTTAGTTTTTTTGGGGTCCATAAACATTAATTAACCTATATTGCACTTTGTCAATAACAATATCAATTAATAGACACCGACCTGGTGACATTTCAACTAATTTTATGCATTGAAAATGTGCAATCTTAAATAAAAACCCAACACCATCATAAGAATCAGGCCCAATAGACCAAAAGGAAGCCCCCTCTTTCCAATCTCTTTTAGAATTAAAGATGCCAGATGCTGAAATCAATCTAGTTTCCTGTAAAAAATAAATATCATAATCCCATTTTTTCAATTCCCCAAAAGTAATACCTCGGGTGGTAGCGGTTCTAACACTGTTAACATTCACAGTGCAAAACCTTATAGGCTGTGCGGGGTCAGTGGGCGGACACATCTTTTTTTTTTAACTGTATCTGCTATTCCCTCCTCCTCCCCCTCACTTTTGAGGGCTTCTATTCCACCTTCCTCCATTGCATCCATAGTATCCCCCCAAGACAATGCATCATAGGTATTTGAGGTGTGTATCCCTGATGACTGTAACTCCCCATTGTTACCTCTGTCTTTGGCCTTTTTCTTTGTTTTAGTTACATGCTCCCATCCCTCCCCTTTTGGCTCCTGCTCCCCTCCTGCTGACCCCTGCTCCCCTCCTGCCGCTGCTGGCCCCTGCTCTCCGCCTGCCGCTGCTGGCCCCTTCACCCTGCCTGCCACTGCTGGCCCCTGCTCCCCGCCTGCCGCTGCTGGCCCCTGCTCCCCGCCTGCCGCTGCTGGCCCCTGCTCCCCGCCTGCCGCTGCTGGCCCCTGCTCCTCTCCTGCCGCTGCTGACCCCTGCTCCTCTCCTGCCGCTGCTGGCCCCTGCTCCTCTCCTGCCGCTGCTGGCCCCTGCTCCCCTCCTGCCGCTGCTGGCCCCTGCTCCCCTCCTGCTGCTGGCCCCTGCTCTTCTCCTGCCGCTGCTGGCCCCTGCTCCCCTCCTGCCGGCTCCTGCTCAAAGGATAGCTCCATGGCACCAAACTCATTTGTCTGGGTCTCCTCTTCTAGGGCTGTCTCAGTGTCCTGGGGATCCTTATTATGCACCGCCTCAGGACACTCCCTAAAAGAGTGACCCTGTCCCCCACACAAATTACACAGCACAGTATTAGGACATACAGATCGGTTATGCCCCAGAACCCCACACTGGCTGCACCTGATCTTATCACAGCTCGCACTCAAATGCCTGTTGGACCCACATTTGAAGCAAAGCCTGGGCTGGCCACTGTAAAAACAGACCCCTCTGTCCCCCCCAATGAAGAGGGAATTTGGGAGGTGGTGAGACACACCAAATCTTTCCCACAGCTTAACCTTACACCTCCAACCCCCAGTCCACACCCACGCTCCTTCCCAGATCTCCTCCTCTATTTTCTCCAGATCAGACAGCATAGTACATTGTCTTTTCAACCAATAAAGAATGTCTTGTTTGGCAACGGCCTCGTTGCGAAACATTACAGTCACCAGTTTGGTTGCAGGACGACTTACAGAGATGGCAACAAAGTCTTTCCACTGAAGTGTGAATTTCAAGTCCTCAAATCTGTGCCAGAAAGCTTCTAGCAAATCCCCCCTTTTGAAGCTTATGTCATATTCCCTGTTACCTGGGGTGTGTATGAAAGCAAAAATGTCTGAGGCCTCAAACCCCATAGATTCCTTCAAAAGGGCTTTACCAATGAAGCATTTATCAGGAATATCCCCAAAACCTTTGTATCGCAGTCTCACCACATTTATCCGCTTGGCAGTGGGGCTTGGAAACTGGGGGTAACTGCCGGACCCTGGACCGGCACCTCTCCATGCGGACCCTTCTGCTCTCTCTGGTCTCTCTCCAGCTTCTCCAGGGATACTCCGCTGTGCTGCACCACCCGTGGCTGCTGGTGGCCTCTGTGCTGCACCGTCTGTGGCTGCTGGTGGTCTCTGTGCTGCACCGTCTGTGGCTGCTGGTGGCCTCTGTGCTGCACCGTCTGTGGCTGCTGGTGGCCTCTGTGCTGCACCGTCTGTGGCTGCTGGTGGCCTCTGTGCTGCACCGTCTGTGGCTGCTGGTGGCCTCTGTGCTGCACCGTCTGTGACTGCTGGTGGCCTCTGTGCTGCACCGTCTGTGGCTGCTGGTGGCCTCTGTGCTGCACCGTCTGTGGCTGCACCGTCTGTGGCTGCTGGTGGCCTCTGTGCTGCACCGTCTGTGGCTGCTGGTGGCCTCTGTGCTGCACCGTCTGTGGCTGCACCGTCTGTGGCTGCTGGTGGCCTCTGTGCTGCACCGTCTGTGGCTGCTGGTGGCCTCTGTGCTGCACCGTCTGTGGCTGCACCGTCTGTGGCTGCTGGTGGCCTCTGTGCTGCACCATCTGTGGCTGCTGGTGGCCTCTGTTGTTTTGCACCATCTGTGGCTAGTGGTTCCTCTGTAATGTTTTTTCCTGAGGCTGCACAGGTAACAGCTGCAGCTCCTCTCTGCATTCCTCCCTCCCCCGCACTGTGCACAGGTTGTGCTTTCTTGAGGCTAATTGGTAGCCCTTGTGCAGGTTCAGTGATTTCATGGCACCCCTCTGATGATGCAACTTCTGCAGTGTTTGCAACACTCTGGCTGCCCTCTGGTAGTGCCAGTTCTGCAGTATTTTCTGCACTCTGGCTGCTCTGTGATATGACCACTTCTGCATTGTTTGTATCACCCAGATTGCTTTCTGACAGTGAGGTCTCACTAATCACATAGTCTGTGCCTGGGACACCATGCTCAGGGGTGTGAGCTGCTGTTTCTTGCTTCTCTGCACTGCTGGTCTCAGGGCCCTGTGTTTGCGAGACCCACCCTTTGCTGCTCCAGCTGCTCACTGGGGAGTAGTATTGGATCTTCCGGACACTAAAGGGGTTAACTGGTGCATCATCTTTCCTCCCCTCACTCAGGTATAACTTTTGGCTTCCCTCCAAACTGCTACTCCGTCCCTGTGTTTGGGAATTGGAACTCTCAGGGGCCTCATCTGAGGACAAACTACTCATAGTCTCTTCTATTTTTGCAGCTCTGCTTTCTGCTTTCTTTTTCCTTAGTTTCTTCATTTTGCTTAACTCTGTTTTCACTTTCATCTCTGCCTTTTCAGACAAGCATTTCTTTCCCTTTGCAGCACTTCTCAGCTGCCTTAAGGCTCTCACTCCATCAGAGTCTGCCTCCATGATGGGTCTCAGACCCCCTTCTCCCCCACACACCTCTCACTGCACCTCCATACTTGTGAACACACTCTCAGCCTGGATAGCAGAGTTCTGTTACTTGAAGGGGGCGTCCTCCCCGAACTGGATGCAGGGGAGCAGCGATACCCCCAGCCTCCAGGCTCCAAGGAGAGAGAGTCAAATGCAAAACCTCTCTGCTCTAAATACCTGTGCATGTGATTAGAAGAGCAGGTGAGGGAGAACTAGAGCCATTGTAATCTGTGGTCTGGATTTTCCATCCAGCTGCCTGAGTTAATGGGAAGCTGTGGAACGGATCATTTTTAGCTATTCCTGCACTTTCTGCTCTAAAATGGGGCAGAAAGCTGCCTAACATCTTTGGACTATGTCACAATATATATATGTATATATATGTATAATCAAAGGCTCCTTACCAGGCAGACCAGAGAATCCAGGGAATCCAAAGCAGGCACAGCAAGGAAGAGACAGCACACTTGTTAGCAAAAAGAATTGTATTAGTGAAGCAGGCACAAAACACCAACGTTTCGGTCCTAAAAACAGGACCTTTATCAAGGGAGTGCTAGCACTCCCTTGATAAAGGTCCTGTTTTTAGGACCGAAACGTTGGTGTTTTGTGCCTGCTTCACTAATACAATTCTTTTTGCTAACAAGTGTGCTGTCTCTTCCTTGCTGTGCCTGCTTTGGATTCCCTGGATTCTCTGGTCTGCCTGGTAAGGAGCCTTTGATTGTATTCATTCATATGGGACTAAGCACCTGTCCTCATCTGTATTTGTGTGCCATCTGCTCTGTTACCTATATATATGTATATATATATATATATCTCCAATGGAAATATTACTGTATGCTCATTTGATTATCTTAGACAGGTCTGCAACCCCGCCTTTCACCATTATCTCCCAGCACACAGCACTTTCACTGCAGCAAGGGATTCTGGGAAATGACATGCAAATGAGCACACAGTGCTTCAAAACCATTCAACATGGTTCCCCTATAGGCTTACGCTTGCTGCATGGTCACAGCTTTGAGCACAGCCAGGGTTAAGATGCATTACGTTCTGTATCATCTACTAAGTTTTCTTCATTTTCAAAGCTCTATACTCATTTACCTCTGCTTATATCTCAGCTGAGATTTTTCCCTACACCCCACACAATCCTGCACTCTTTATAACATCTCATTTTCACCCTTTCACCTCTATTGCTCTCTCTCTCACTTAGAACCTTTATCCCTCACTGCCCCCGCCTGTAACATTCCCTCATATATAGTACTAGCTGAGAGACCCGGCGTTGCCCGTGAGTTAAATTTCCTGCTATGAGTGAGGGAGGGGGAGGACAGTGGACAGGAGAGGTAGGGGGGGCAGTGGACAGGAGGGGGGGGACAGTGGACAGGAGGGGGGGGACAGTGGACAGGAGGGGGGAGGACAGTGGACAGGAGGGGGGAGGACAGTGGACAGGAGGGGGGGGCAGTGGACAGGAGGGGGGGACAGTGGACAGGAGGGGGGGACAGTGGACAGGAGGGGGGGGGCAGTGGACAGGAGGGGGGGAGGACAGTGGACAGGAGGGGGGGGACAGTAGACAGGAGGGGTCGGACACAGTGGACAGGAGGGAACACAGTGGACGGGAGGGGGGACAGTGGACAGGAGGGGGGACAGTGGACAGGAGGGGGGGACAGTGGACAGGAGGGGGGGGACAGTGGACAGGAGGGGGGGCAGTGGACAGGAGGGGGGGACAGTGGACACACACACAGTGTCACACACACAGTGACACACACAGTGTCACACATACACACACACACAGTTACACACACACAGTGTCACACACACAGACTCACACAGAGTGTCACACACACTCACACAGTGACACACACACACACTCACACACAGTGACACACACACAGTGACACACACACATACGCACACTGCCTGTCCCTCCGCCGGGGAGGGGAGGTGAGTCAGCGCCGGGGAGGGGAGGTGAATCAGCGTGGGGGAGGGGAGGTGAGTCAGTGCTGGGGAGGGGAGTCAGCGCTGGGGAGGGGAGTCAGCGCCGGGGAGGGGAGGTGAGTGAGCGCCGGGGAGGGGAGGTGAGTGAGCACCGGGGAGGTGAGTGAGCGGCGGGGAGGGGAGGTGAGTCAGCGCCGGGGAGGGAAGTGAGTGGAGCGCCGGGGAGGTGATGTGAGTGGAGCGCCGGGGAGGGGAGCACCGGCAAGGGGAGTGGAGTCAGCGCCGGGGAGGTGAGTCAGCAGCGGGGAGGTGAGTGAGCACCGGGGAGGGGATGTGAGTGAGCACCGGGGAGGGGAGGTGAGTCAGCGCCGGGGAGGTGAATGAGCGGCGGGGAGGGAGGTGAGTGTGATGGGGAGGAGGAGAGGTGTGTGTGTGTGTGTGTGTGTGTGTGTGTGTGTATACCCAGCGTTGCCCGGAGGCAGGGAGGGGGGGCGTGAAAGGCAGGGGGAGTGAGCGCCGGGGAGGGGAGGTGAGTCAGCGCCGGGAAGGGAGGTGAGTGTGATAGGGGGGAGGAGAGGTGTGTGTTTGTGTATACCCGGCGTTGCCCGGAGGCAGGGGGGGGGCGTCAAAGGCAGGGGGGACGTCAAAGGCAGGGGGGGCGTCAAAGGCATGGGGGGGCGTCAAAGTCATGGGGGGGCGTCAAAGGCAGGGGGGCCTAAGAGGCAGGGGGGGGCGTAAAAGGCAGGGGGGGCATAAAAGGCAGGGGGGGGCGTAAAAGTCATGGATTCCTCCCCCTGCATTTCCTCACCTGCCAGCATGCCGTGCACCTCGGGCTGCCACTGGTTCTCTCCCCCCTCGTGGCCTCCGCCGATCCCGGTGGCACAAAGGAGGTATTAACTCCCTGCCGCCCTCCTCCTGCTCCTCGGGGATGTTGAGCCGTAGAGAGCATGCTCTGGGAGGTGGGGGGGAAGTGGGGGAGAGGTGGGGGGGAGGTGGGGGAGCGACACACACGCGACACCTACCTCTAATTCCGGGCGCCGCCATCTTCTCACTCGGCGCCGCGAGGGAGGAAGGGGGTCCTTCCGGCCGCTGCCATCTTAGGTGCCGCGAGGCAGCTGCAGCCTGCCTGTTCCCCCGCCGGGGAGGGAGGTGAGTTGGAGCGCTGCCGGGGAGGGAGGTGAGTCGGGGGGTGTCAAAGGCAGGGGGGGTGTAAAAGGCAGGGGGGGGCGTCAAAGGCAGGGGGGGGACGTCAAGGCAGGGGGGGCCCTCAAAGGCAGGGGGGGGGCGTCAAAGGCAGGGGGGGGGCGTCAAAGGCAGGGGGGCGTCAAAGGCGGGGGGGCGTCAAAGACAGGGGGGGGCGTCAAAGGCAGGGGGGGCATCAAAGGCAGGGGGGGCATCAAAAGCAGGGGGGGCGTCAAAGGCAGGGGGGGGCGTCAAAGGCAGGGGGGGCATCAAAGGCAGGGAGGGGCGTCAAAGGCAGGGGGGCATCAAAGGCAGGGGGGTCGTCAAAGGCAAGGGGGGACATCAAAGGCAGGGGGGGGCATCAAAGGCAGGGGGGGCGTCAAAGGCAGGGGGGGGCATTAAAGGCAGGGGGGTCGTCAAAGGCAGGGGGGGCATCAAAGGCAGGGGGGGTGTCAAATGCAGGGGGGGTGTCAAATGCAGGGGGGGTCAAAGGCAGGGGGGCATCAAAGGCGGGGGGGTCAAAGGCGGGGGAGGCGTCAAAGGCGGGGGGTGTCAAAGGCGGGGGGCGTCAAAGGCAGGGGGGGCGTCAAAGGCGGGGGGGGCATCAAAGGCAGGGGGGGCATCAAAGGCAGGGGGGGCATCAAAGGCAAGGGGGGGGGCGTCAAAGGCAGGGGGTGGCGTCAAAGGCAGGGGGGCGTCAAAGGCAGGGGGGGTGGGCATCAAAGGCAGGGGGGGCGTCAAAGGCATGGATTCCTACCCCTGCATTTCCTTACCTGCTAGCATGCCGCGCTCCTCGGGCTGCCACTGGTTCTCTCCCCCCTCGTGGCCTCCGCCGACTCCCGGTGGCACAAAGGAGGTATTAACTCCCTGCCGCCCTCCTCCTGCTCCTCGGGGATGTTGAGCCGTAGAGAGCGTGCTCTGGGAGGTGGGGGGGAAGTGGGGGAGGGGGAGAGGTGATTTGGAGCGCCGCCGGGGAGGGGGAGAGGTGAGTTGGAGCGCCGCCGGGGAGGGAGAGAGGTGAGTTGGAGTGCCGCCGGGGAGGGAGAGAGGTGAGTTGGAGTGCCGCCGGGGAGGGGGAGAGGTGAGTTGGAGCGCCGCCGGGGAGGGGAAGAGGTGATTTGGAGCACCGCCGGGGAGGGGGAGAGGTGAGTTGGAGCGCCGCCGGGGAGGGGGAGAGGTAAGTTGGAGCGCCGCCGGGTAGGGAGAGAGGTGAGTTGGAGCGCCGCTGGGGAGGGGGAGAGGTGAGTTGGAGCGCCACCGGGGAGAAAGAGAGAGAGGTGTGTGTGTGTGTGTGCGCGCATGCGTGCGTGTGTGTGTGTGTGTGTGTCGAGCCGAGGGGGAAGAGAGTAGCAGTTGGGTGACATCACACCCACCAATCTCATTGGCCAGAGGCTGAGGACCAATCAGATTCACCGCAGATAGCACTAACCATTCGATTTTATATATTAAGATACGTCAAGCACCTTCTCTCGCCACCTTCAAATCATATCTTAAGACACCTTCTAAATTAAGCATTTCAATAGCTTAAAATCAAGTATGCCCTGGACAAAGTCAGAAAAGGGGACAATGACACAGGTGAATGTGGGGTTAATGGGAGGAGAAGTTTTTCTTGGACTATTGTGCAAGAAAAGGAGCACTCACCTGATGGCAAGTAGAATATAATGTTCCCACCCTTGCTCCCCCTTCTTTGGGTGTTCAGTGAGTTTGATATGGTTTTGTCGGATGTTGTGTGGTGGGGCTAGTTCTTTAAAGGGGCCAGATCAGAAAACATTTAAATGTAGACGGGCCACAACAGATCAAGGAAATGTCATTTTAAAAAACTTAAATAGTTATATTTCAACATATTGCAAGTGTTTAACATCTGTATTATATATGGCACTGTGTGCTCATTTGCATGTCATTTCCCAGAATCCCTTGCTGCAGTGGAAGTGCTGTGTGCTGGGCGATAATGGTGAAAGACAGGGTTGCAGACCTGTCTAAGACATGCAAATGAATATACAGTAATATTTACAGTTGCTATATGTTTTACTGTGGAGGGTTTTTGTCACTTTTTTACCCACCATAACCTTAATAAGTGTGGTGATTACCTACTCTTAATCTCAAACCAGCAAATGCCAGCAACCAACTTCACACTGATGATACCCATCAAGGTTGAAACATGTCTGTGAGTGGGTTTACTGGCTTTGCAACTCCCAAGCCCTTGCTTAAAAGCTGTGTCTAAAGCAGCAAGCATTGATTAAGGGTTGTTAATGTAATGTGAGCTTGAGATAAAAGGTGGCACTGTGTGCTCTTTTGCATGTCATTTCCCAGAATACCTTGCTGCAGTGGAAGTGCTGTGTGCTGGACGATAATGGTCAAAGACAGGGTTGCAGACCTGTCTAAGACATGCAAATGAATATACAGTAATATTTATAGTTGCTATATGTTTTACTGTGGAGGTTTTTGTCACTTTTTTTTAACCACCATAACCTTAATACGTGTGTGTGTATATATATATATATATATATTACATATACACACATACACACATACACACATACACACATACACACATACACACATATATATATATATATATATATGTACACACACATATATATATATTCCCTGAGGAAGGTCACGTTGAGTGGACCGAAACGTTGGAGGTGGTGCCATGTTACTTTGAATACAGCTTCATTGGAACTACTGGACTGTGTGCTGTCTCGTTTTTTCCGGACTCCAATCTGGTAAAATCTACTTTTTACATGTGCATATGGGGCAAGCATCAGCATCTTACTTATGTTTACAGTGTGCCAACTGAGTGTGATTTTTTCATATTTATATATATATGTATATATATATATATATATACAGCTCAACCCCCTTATAACGCTGTGCTTTGGGTCCAAAGAATCACATCGCGCTATAAGCGGATCGTGTTAGAAATAATGTACAATTGTATGCATTGTACAATAAAGTATTTAAGATTACAATACGATTATTGGTAAGTATTCATAAATACGAAAATTGGGAGCCATGCTTGCATCGCGTTATAAGCGGATTTACGTTGTAACGGATCACGTTATAACGGGGTTGAGCTGTATGTATGTATATATATATATATATATATATATTACCACAGTGGCCATACGTTGTTGCCACTCTGCAATGGCAGTGGGCGGTTAATATTGGTTGGTCTATGGTAAAAGTGCAGTGTAAGTAAGGCTTTTAGGGTGCAATCAGATCGAAGTGTCATATGGTGTTTTTGGTTAAAAGCTGTTGTGGCCATTTCACCCCAGTTATTGGTTGTTTGTGAGCTTTTTCTTGGGCCTTTCATAACTACTGCTTGTCATATCAGTTGAGTCACTTACCAAACATCAAGGTCAGGCACTGCCAGGCACTGGCTCCTTCCCCATCTGTCTCTGTAAGCTTCCCAAAATGCAACTTAGATTGTAAGCTTCTCAAGGCAGGAATTCCTTGTTTGACTTTATGTATGTTGCACTTATGTATATGCAGCCCTGGTGTCCTCCGGCTCCCGCTGACCCCCTCAATAGCAAGCCGAGCGGTCGCGGGTCCCGCCGGAGCCTGCGACGGGCCCGCCGGTTGCTCGCGAAGGTGGGGGCCAGTGCAGGGAGCGATCGGAGTCCCTGGAGCCCCGGCGGTGCACCCGGCTAGCGGGGGCCGTCATGACGGGTTGCGCGAGCATGCGCGGGATCGCGCATGCGCAAAAATAGCTAGAAAGTTACAGCAGCCCTTAGGAAGTCGCGCGGGTGCAGGAACAGCCAGGGAGAAGTTGCGGCGGCCATTAGGTATTTGCGCATGCGCAGGGAAAGCGCGCACGCGGCCCCAATGTGTTTGCAGCCTCCACGGGACTACAACTCCCATAAGGCTTAGGGCCAAGCACACCAGGTGCCTCATAGTGGCCAATGAGGGCCAAGGAATCCCTGCACAGAGAGGAAAAGATACATTTCACGCGCTGAGAACGTTAGTTGGAGCTGGGAGCAAGAAGGGGAGTGAGTGAAGCTCCTGCACCAGGTAAGGTTCCCCAGGTCCCAGATAGGCCCCAACTCCCCACCAGGTTAGTGGGTAATTAATAAGGGATGGCCCCAGGTTAGGGACCCTGCCCTTAGGTTTGTGTGTGTGCGTCTTGTCAGTGTCACGGCTGTCTGTGCTGTGAGTGCTGACAAGAGGGCTGTTACGCCGATGCTCGCCACAAACCGGGACCGGACCGCGGGGCTGAGGTGGGGTTATATAATCACCGACCTGAGTCCACGCAGACTGATCCGGAGTGCGCAGTTCGTAGTCGTACATCGCAGGGTCAGGATTGGAGAAGGCAGCATCGTCGTTATGGAAGCAGGAGTTCGGCAACAGGTAGTCAGGATTTCCCCGCTTCAGCTTAGGAGCGTGAGCGCGGGGGTGGCTTCTGCGCGAGGAGCGGCCTCGGCCCATGACGCCGATCTCAGCAGGAGGAGACAGCAGGCTGGCCGAAGTTCACCGCAGGGCAGCGTCGGGTAGAACCAACGCTACAGCGCAGAAGTCCAAGGCAGGTCACTGCAAGAGGATCGCAGCAAGCCGCAGGAAAGGAAGGGTAGCCACTGCTAGGAGGGAATGCAGCAGGTACCGGTGCTGGCAACACGCTTCAGCACAGACGTCCCGGGTAGGCCACTGCAGGAGAATAGCAGCAGGCCAGTGCTGGCATCAACGCTTCAGCACAGACGTCCAGGGCAGGCCACTGCAAGGAGATAGCAGCAGGCCGCAGGAAAGGAAGGGTAGCCACTGCTAGGAGGGAATGCAGCTGTACCAGTGCTGGCATCAACGCTTCAGCACAGACGTCCAGGATAGGCCACTACAGGAGAATAGCGGCAGGCCACAGGACAGGAAGGGTAGCTACTGCTAGGAGGGAATGCAGCAGTACCAGTGCTGGCATCAACGCTTCAGCACAGACGTCCAGGATAGGCCACTACAGGAGAATAGCGGCAGGCCACAGGACAGGAAGGGTAGCTACTGCTAGGAGGGAATGCAGCAGTACCAGTGCTGGCATCAACGCTTCAGCACAGACGTCCAGGGTAGGCCACTGCAAGGAGATAGCAGCAGGCCAGTGCTGGCAACAACGCTTCAGCACAGACGTCCAGGACCAGGCCTCTGGATACTCAGGAACTTGGAAGGTAAGAACGCTAGGAGAGAGGCCTGGGGTGGTTTGTGGCAGAGACAATAACATAGAGGTAGGAATAGTTATGCTCGGCGCTGGTTCAGAGCCAACGCCTAGAATATAAAGGGCGGAGATCCAATCACAGGAGGAGGGTGTGTGAGAATTCCTCCAATGAAGTAGCACAGGGCAGAAGCTGCAATGAGAGGCAGCACCTGTGCCATAGATTGCCAGAGGAAGCCTGCAACTGCACAGGTCTGCAAGGCAAAAGTCAAAGCCAGTAGTGGATTCCTTACAGTACCCCCCCCCTTCAGGTGAGACCTCCGGACGAACAAGATCCATCACAGATTTGGGGAACATGGAATTGTTCCTAAACCTCCTTAGGCGAGAGGTGGCGTTGAAAGCCCATAGTTTGTTGGGATTCCTTACAGTACCCCCACCACTGGGTGAGAAGCCTGGGTGAACAGGACCATTCATAGGTCTGGGAGACATTGAGTTGTTCCTGAAGTGTCTCCGGCGAGAATTAGGTCCACAATCCAGATGTACATTGGCGAGTGCCATGAAAGACAGCGGTGGTACTGCAGTTCTTGGTACATGGACAATGGGACCTGAGGGCTCCGGAATGGGAACATCGGAAGGACAGTAGCCAGGTGTCCGGTGCATAGTAATAGTCCAAGAGTACGGGACACAGGACACAGATTGTCGGACAAAAATGGCAGAGGGACCTTCAGAGAAGGCAATGTCTTTGGTGAAATCAGCACGGAGGAAGTTGCGAGAGTCTTTAGCTTCCAAGGAATTCCGTGTGGTGGTTAGCAAGGGAATGGGGCGGGAGGGTTCACTACACACTATTGCAGCGGTACTTTTGATACCAAGCAGGGTTGCTATCCCAAGCAATTTGCGAGAGTCTGTAGCAGTGTGTATGCAACTCTTGGTCATGGTACTGGCAGTTGAAGAAGGATCCGCTTCCTTTGGTTTGTGATCTTTAGAGAGAATGAAATCCGAATTTGTGGCTTTGGCGAAGGACATAATAAGCATGTCTATACCCATAGTGGAACCATAGAGAACAGGAACGGACGCTTCAGGTAAAGCGACGAGGTCCAGTAAGGGTGTCTTCGTCTTAGGGAAAAAAGTCTTGGGGTTAAAGCTGGGTGCCTCCAACACAGAGAAAGAAGACAGAGAACTAGAGCTTGGCTTCGGAGTGGAGGTCCCAGGTACCTAGGTCTCACATGATACTGTGGGAGAAGCAATGCAAATTGTTACTGTTTTAAACATAGGGTCTTTAACATCGGTAGCTCCAGGCACCTTTTTGAGAGGTAACCCTAGTTTTGGGACAGGACAGTCAATAGCAAGTACCCCAAGTATTGTGGAAGACACAGAGAAAAATAAGTCCATTTTAAAGACGGGATCTTCTGAAAAAAGGGAACGTTCCAAATGCGATACCCCTGAGTTCGTGGTAGTAGACATACAGTCAGTAGTGGATACCCCGAATACTGTGGGCGAATCAGCGTAAAACAGTATTATTACAGGAATGGGCATCCCAGACTTTAAGTCATTTTTAATCATCCCGGAGGCTGTGGCATGATCCGTGAGAGAAACTGGGGTAAACTCTCCAACAGACACAAGGGATATCTTGCTTGTTACAGAATTGGGTCCCTGAGAATCCCTAGTGAGGGCATAAGACTCCATGGGAGACTTAGTGACAGGGGTTTTGGAACTGATTAAAGGAATTGCAGGTATCACAGATTTAATAGGAGAAATACCTTGCAAAACAGAAATTTTAGTAAAGGTGATAGGCATCACAGATAGGACAGACAGAAGTAAGCTAGGCAAGGTTGCTTCTATAACAGAAGATTTGGCAGCGGCAAAGCTTAACTCAGCGGCTGCTGGAGAACTTTTAACTACAGTGAGAAGGGACTGCAGATTTACAAAGTCAGGGATAAAGGGAGTCTCAAACTTGAAAGCCTGATCCTTCAAAAAGAAGGGCCCTAACTTTAATGGTACTGAGGGAGCAACAGCAGATACGCTGATCTCAGTAGGGGTCACTTGGAAAGGAGCATAATATGTACTGTTCGCTTTAAACCCTAGGATTTGAGAAGAGGAGAACTCAGACAGTGCAAGTGGGTTAACCACGCCTGTGCTGGTCTCTGAAGTGGGTATTTGGGAAGGAGTGTCTGGGACATCAGAAACGACAACAGATTCCACGAAAAGGGGTCTATGCTCAGAAGCAGGGGTCTCAGCTCTCTGAGTGACAGACGGGGTGAGTGAAATACCTAGGAGTAGGGATTCTGCGATCAGGTTTAGAGAAACAAACGGCTCCAGAGTACTTTTTACTGGAGCCAGTATTATTGCCGAAAGTTCAGGGGGCATAACCCCGAGAATTTTAGCCGAGTCAGAGGACAAAAGGGGTTGATCCTCTGAGGCTAAGGAGGTATCCCTGACTGACGAACTAAAGGGATCTACCAAGGAAGATTCACAGGGCTGACCTGCAGGGGTTAACATAGCAAAAACCCCAAGGGTTAAATTACTCTGTACCTGAGAATCAGAGAAATAGAAGCTAGTCTCCGAGAGTGGGGTCATAGGGGGTTCTGCCTCTTGCCCTAGGGACCTATCATTAGACTGCGGAATACTAGGGTTAACAGTAGGAACCTCACAGAGCAGACTAGCAGGGGTTAATACAGAAAAAACCTCGGAAACAGAGCTTAGAATTTTTGGTTTAGGAAAAGAGGGCAAACAGGACTCATTCTCTGGTGCTAGGGAAGACACACTGACCTGGGGACTGCAGGGATTTACAGTGGGGAACGCATAAGCCTGACTAGCAGGGGTTAAGACCGAAATAACCTCAGGGACAGAATTTAGGGAGGTTAACTCAGGATTAGGGAGCGTGGCAGCTTCTTCCTTAGCGGGCAGCGACAAAGAAATGGTTTGACCATTCTTATCAGAGAGAGGTAACCCCACAGGTTTAGTAACAGGACTGGTAGCACAGAGAATCTGCCAAGCAGCAGCATAGCTGGCAAGGAGGGGATCCTGTTCTATTATGTGAGTGTCTAGTGTTGAGGAAAATACATGGAGTGTATCTTGAGACTGAGCCAACATGAGGAGGGCGCTCTGTTCTACTAGATGAATGTCCAGTGATGAGGCCAGGGCATAGATTGCCTCTTGGGCGTCGGCCAGTTCCATAGGGTTCACATTATCCCAGGTTAAAGGGGAATCAGGAGAGCGAATACAAGCGGCTAGAGACTGTTTTAAGTTCAGGATGCAGTAAGCCTTAATAAAGAGATCACAACGGCATTGTCTTTGCAAAGGGGTTAAACCTTCATACGTCCACAGTTCATCAACCAGGGGTAGTACTTCACACAAATACTGGCCTTCATAGTGGGACTGATATGCAGGACGGGACATAACTTCAGTTGGAAAATTGCCATCCCCCGCCACGGCGCGGTCCGGTTTTAACGGGCCGAGCATACTGTTACGCCGATGCTCGCCACAAACCGGGACCGGACCGCGGGGCTGAGGTGGGGTTATATAATCACCGACCTGAGTCCACGCAGACTGATCCGGAGTGCGCAGTTCGTAGTCGTACATCGCAGGGTCAGGATTGGAGAAGGCAGCATCGTCGTTATGGAAGCAGGAGTTCGGCAACAGGTAGTCAGGATTTCCCCGCTTCAGCTTAGGAGCGTGAGCGCGGGGGTGGCTTCTGCGCGAGGAGCGGCCTCGGCCCATGACGCCGATCTCAGCAGGAGGAGACAGCAGGCTGGCCGAAGTTCACCGCAGGGCAGCGTCGGGTAGAACCAACGCTACAGCGCAGAAGTCCAAGGCAGGTCACTGCAAGAGGATCGCAGCAAGCCGCAGGAAAGGAAGGGTAGCCACTGCTAGGAGGGAATGCAGCAGGTACCGGTGCTGGCAACACGCTTCAGCACAGACGTCCCGGGTAGGCCACTGCAGGAGAATAGCAGCAGGCCAGTGCTGGCATCAACGCTTCAGCACAGACGTCCAGGGCAGGCCACTGCAAGGAGATAGCAGCAGGCCGCAGGAAAGGAAGGGTAGCCACTGCTAGGAGGGAATGCAGCTGTACCAGTGCTGGCATCAACGCTTCAGCACAGACGTCCAGGATAGGCCACTACAGGAGAATAGCGGCAGGCCACAGGACAGGAAGGGTAGCTACTGCTAGGAGGGAATGCAGCAGTACCAGTGCTGGCATCAACGCTTCAGCACAGACGTCCAGGATAGGCCACTACAGGAGAATAGCGGCAGGCCACAGGACAGGAAGGGTAGCTACTGCTAGGAGGGAATGCAGCAGTACCAGTGCTGGCATCAACGCTTCAGCACAGACGTCCAGGGTAGGCCACTGCAAGGAGATAGCAGCAGGCCAGTGCTGGCAACAACGCTTCAGCACAGACGTCCAGGACCAGGCCTCTGGATACTCAGGAACTTGGAAGGTAAGAACGCTAGGAGAGAGGCCTGGGGTGGTTTGTGGCAGAGACAGTAACATAGAGGTAGGAATAGTTATGCTCGGCGCTGGTTCAGAGCCAACGCCTAGAATATAAAGGGCGGAGATCCAATCACAGGAGGAGGGTGTGTGAGAATTTCTCCAATGAAGTAGCACAGGGCAGAAGCTGCAATGAGAGGCAGCACCTGTGCCATAGATTGCCAGAGGAAGCCTGCAACTGCACAGGTCTGCAAGGCAAAAGTCAAAGCCAGTAGTGGATTCCTTACAAGGGCATCGTGTGTGTGCAGCGCGTTCGCTGCAGGCACCAAGCAGGTTGCAGTACGTTGCTGCAGGTGTTGAGTATTAGGTAGAAGTAGTCATAAGGGACCCGGTTGGTACGGGAGAGGTAGTGTGGGTGCAGGGGGTCAGTGACCCACCTGCATAGGATAGGCTACCCCTTAGGCCCCTATGAGTTTCCCCTGAAGACACTTAAGGTTGCTGTGCTGTAGGGAAGGCCTATAGTAGCGCGAGCATCACCTTAGTTCATAGAGTCAGTTAGGGACTCAGCAGACGCTGCGGTTCCATCCAGAGGTTTAGGCTCAGACCTCCGCTGCCGCTGCAGAGGCTTTCCGCGTGGGATGGTCCTGGATGGTGGTTCCGGTGTTCTTCTCTCATCGGATCCTTTGTGAAGCCAGTTGCAGGCCCGAGCACTGGAGTGCTCGGCAGGTAATCCTTATCAACAAGTGCACCAACGATCCTATTAGCTTCACTAGTGACTGCGCAGTCACACATATCCTCTCTCTGTAAGAGTGCGGGACATTGTGTGGGGATTATTGGATACGGGTGGGATCACCCGGTGTAGGGGGGAGCGTCCTGCGAGACGCGTTAGTTAGTGTCTCCTCTAGGGAGGGACACCTGTTGATTTATGAGTGTTATGCTTGAGTACAGTCACGCTAGTAAAAGCATTATTGGTTACCCATCCAGTGTATGTGGTTATTTGTATGTGTCCTGTGAGGAACAATTCCCGCTCTGCTGGGAACCATCGCAGGTGGAGGCGCTGCACTGAGTACAGGGTTACTCATAATATACTTGCCCCAGGTTCCCCGTGGCGGAAGCTCAGCCCTCCTGTGAGCCTAACAGGTAAAGCACCACACCCAGTAACTGTAGGTTCTCCGCACTCACACTATATCTGCGATTGGGTGGGGGAATACCCGTTACATTTGGAGACGCTGCTGAGATCAGACCTGGGGTGCCCTATTCTATTTTTGTATTACATTGTCCTATTCATTTTTCACCATGTTTATAAAGTCCGGACACTAGGTCTTCACTTGCGCCTTGCGGCAAGATCTTGAACCCCGCCGCATGGTGGTGGTAGGAGGCCTCCCCACCACTATAACCGCTGTAGAGGTCAGGGAGTATATGTGTAAAATTCCTAGGTGGCCGTACGCATGTGGATTAGCTGTAGAACAAGATCCCACGTCCACGTGGAAAACGATGCTTTTCGTGGTAAGCTTCACTGAGGATATATGCCTGTCAGAAGCACCGTCCACACTGTTTATGTTAGGGGGCCCATCTGAGGGTTATCCTTTAGTCTACGCAGACCCAGTCAAATGGCATCTCCCGCCAAAGCAGGAGAGCGCACGTGCGGCTGACTGCAAGCCTGCACTAAACTGTGTTGCAAAAATCTGTCCGGGATTGGCGGGAAAACCTAAGCCCCGCCCCCGCCAACTGAGTGGCGCAGTGCAGAACCAGAAACACCCCTTGAAAGAGTGTGCCGCCCCTCCTTTAAATTCCACCAGGGGGAGCGAGCACAGTGAGCCTCAATCAGTAACTGCTGTCTCCACTGAGGAAAGTACAGGATGCCGTGAACCACATCCTCAGTTGTATGGTGTTTGGCCAGTAGAAGGACTGCGTGTAACGTTTCTTTTGTGCCCGTGCTTACAGAAAGACCTTAAACTCTCTGGTGGTATGAATTTTGAGCTCTATCAGCTACCAGGAGGAGTTGAGACAGTGAGATTGGAAGGAAAAAGGTATGTCAGAGGCCTATGCCCCAAGTATGATTTTCCAGATGGCGAATTGAGCTGGGGACCCAAGTGTGCCTGCTGCGGGGCACAGTTCCTGAGGCCCATGCTGCTGTGGCCTACAGAACCCACAGAGGAAGAGGCTGCTGACCTCTATACAGGGGTGATCGATGCTGTTGACCCATCTACCCCAGCCACGAAGGTTTCGGAGGGCCCGTGCGCTCTAACCCCGGTACTAGACTCGGTTCCACACTCAGAACCGCAGATTCCGAAATCACAGGGTAAGGTGTCTCTACCCCCATCCTCTCTTAGTGATTCCAGCGACCAACAACCAGCTGTGGTGATGCGCCAGCTGGTGGACCACACAAGTGAAGCTGGAGATAAAGAGACATTTATCCCATCTGCTGTGGATCCTGATATGGGCCCGTGTGCCCTACAACGACCAGTCCGGCCTACTACGATGGTACCATCAGTCCTAGGCTGGGGATCAGTACCTAACGATGACCAGGGTGAGTTGACTATCCCAGGGGTGTCGGGTGTGAGCTTCCAGGTGGCCGCGGAGCACGGTAGCTTCTTTAGTCTGGCCACCAGGGCGATTGGCTCCACTAAGCTAGAAGATAGCTGTCCAGTGGTGCGAGTGGACCAGTACCTACCGCCTATCGTCCAGGCGAAGAGAAAAGTCAGCCCCATCGTGATGTCCCGTGAGGCACAGATGGTACCTGACAGTGTTCCAGATGAACCGGAACCCATCGCAAGACAGCAACCTCCTTACTCCCCACAGGCTCCGATGGAGGCGGCCGTGGAAAAGGCTTCCGACCTGAGTGTGAGCCCGTGCTCTCCGACCCAAATGGTCCCAGGACTGGGATCCAACGCTCCCGAGTTTTCAGCAAGTAAGTGGACTGCCCCAGAAGTGCCGGGGACAGGTCCCGAGACAGCCGAGGTGGGAACTGACAGCGTCCCCGAGGACCTGTTGGCCACCGTGTATCACCGCAGTTTTAAGGTATCTACCCTTTACCCCCTGCAGAGTGAAACCGAGACATTGCCCATTGCTCGCTTCCCAGTGGAAGCCTCGCAAGTATGTAGGGACAAGGACTTTGTGGCGAGGGATTTAGTGAACATTGCCTTCTTTAAACCCAAAAGGGAGCACCCCATTCACCGTGTGGTGGACCATGGAAAGGGTCAAGACCTCCTGGCCTATCGCATCCATGCCGCGGATGGCCGGGTAAAGGTCTGGCGCCGAGACATGGTACTATTCCGTCCACCAGGGGGAGGAAGTAGTAAGAACCCTGTGACTGTTATCCCCGAGCGTGCTCGCCAAGAGATTCTCCTGGGGTAGGCTCACAAGCGCAAAAGTGAGGTACCCCCACATGATCAGTTAGGGGCACCCCACAAATGGTCTCTGCAAGCAGCTGACACTCAGCTGGCCTCGGTTACTGTATGTGAACTGCATTGTACCCTGTGGTGTAGAGTCAAGAGTGATAAATTGTACATGTCATGCTCCGCATTTTTATTGTGTAAATTTATGCCGAGTGACGTCTTTCCCCAAGCGGGGACGTTGGATTTTTCACCAGGGGGAGAGTGTATCCCTGGTACCCTCCGGCTCCCGCTGACCTCCTCAATAGTAAGCCGAGCGGTCGCGGGTCCTGCCCGAGCCAGCGACGGGCCCGCCGGCTGCTCGCGAAGGTGGGGGCCAGTGCAGGGAGCGATCGGAGTCTCTGGAGCCCCGGCAGCGCACCCGGCTTGCGGGGGCCGCCATGACGGGTTGCGCGAGCGTGTGCGGGATCGCACATGCGCAGAAATAGCTAGAAAGTTACGGCAGCCCTTAGGAAGTCGCGCGGGTGCAGGAACAGCCAGGGAGAAGTTGCGGCGGCCATTAGGTATTCGCGCATGCGCAGGGAAAGCGCGCACGCGGCCCCAATGTGTTTGCAGCCTCCACGGGACTACAACTCCCATGAGGCTTAGGGCCAAGCACACCAGGTGCCTCATAGTGGCCAATGAGGGCCAAGGAATCCCTGCACAGAGAAGAAAAGATACATTTCGCGCGCTGAGAACATTAGTAGGAGATGGAGCAAGAAGGGGAAGGAAGGGTGTAGGGAGCGAGTGAAGCTCCTGCACCAGGTAAGGTTCCCCAGGTCCCAGACAGGCCCCAACTCCCCACCAGGTTAGTGGGTAATTAATAAGGGACGGCCCCAGGTTAGGGACCCTGCCCTTAGGTTCGTGTGTGTGCGTCTTGTCAGTGTCACGGCTGTCAGTGCTGTGAGTGCTGACAAGAGGGCATCGTGTGTGTGCAGCGCATTCGCTGCAGGCACCAAGCAGGTTGCAGTACGTTGCTGCAGGTGTTGAATATTAGGTAGAAGTAGTCAGAAGGGACCCGGGTGGTACGGGAGAGGTAGTGTGGGTGCAGGGGGTCAGTGACCCACCTGCATAGGATAGGCTACCCCGTAGGCCCCTATGAGTTTCCCCTGAAGACACTTAAGGTTGCTGTGCTGTAGGGACGGCTTATAGTAGCGCGAGCATCACCTTAGTTCATAGAGTCAGCTAGGGACTCAGCAGACGCTGCGGTTCCATCCAGAGGTTTGGGCTCAGACCTCCGCTGCCGCTGCAGAGGCTTACCGCGTGGGATCGTCCTGGATGGTGGTTCCGGTGTTCTTCTCTCATCGGATCCTTTGTGAAGCCAGTTGCAGGCCCGAGCACTGGAGTGCTCGGCAGGTAATCCTTATCAACAAGTGCACCAACGATCCTATTAGCTTCACTAGTGACTGCGCAGTCACACATATCCTCTCTCTGTAAGAGTGCGGGACATTGTGTGGGGATTATTGGACACGGGTGGGATCACCCAGTGTAGGGGGGAGCGTCCTGCGAGACGCGTTAGTTAGTGTCTCCTCTAGGGAGGGACACCTGTTGATTTATGAGTGTTATGCTTGAGTACAATCACGCTAGTAAAAGCATTATTGGTTACCCATCCAGTGTATGTGGTTATTTGTATGTGTCCTGCGAGGAACAATTCCCGCTCTGCTGGGAACCATCGCAGGTGGAGGCGCTGCACCGAGTACAGGGTTACTCATAATATACTTGCCCCAGGTTCCCCGTGGTGGAAGCTCAGCCCTCCTGTGAGCCTAACAGGTAAAGCACCACACCCGGTAACTGTAGGTTTTCGCACTCACACTATATCTGCGATTGGGTGGGGGAATACCCGTTACATATACATTTGTTGAGATGGGCTTGCAAATTTCCAGCCTTCCCAGCATTGACCAAAGAAAGTATAGTGTTTCTCTTTTAAAGTGATAAATAATAGCCATGTGTTTATATCTTATCTGTACTAAATCTTCCTGTGCTGGCTACAAGAAAATCCCAACTTATCTCCAAGACTTAATTCGATAGATATTTTACTGTTTACTCTTTTCACTACTCATTTCACAGGTGAATCTGTCTTATGTCCGGTTTCCAGAACGGATGTTGCATGCTTGTCTGCTATAGTATCTTCCTACTTGCAAAGCAATTTCCTACATTTGGTTGTACAACGGACAGCCTGGTCTGACTCGCTATCATTTTATTTAATAGCTGAGTTGAGTGACTCTGCCACCTGGTGGACAAGCATGACTAAAGCACCATCTTGTTACTTGAGCCCTATTCAATATACTGGAGAATACATGCATGATTGGCAAAAACAGCTATTCATTCTCTGAATGGGCACTGGACAAATTGTGATGTGCTAGTGTCACAACTTTTTATTCACAGACTTGTATTTCCAATACTTACAGGTCCACCTTCTTTAAAAAAAAAAAGAAGGAAAAAATAGGATGGACTTTAGAAATGCTTTTACCGCTTGTCTGTAATTGGCATGCTAAATTGAACATTCGTCCAGGTGTTAATCAGGTGGTATGTCTGTGAGTGGGTTTACTGGCTTTGCATCTCCCAAGCCCTTGCTTAAAAGCTGTGTCTAAAGCAGCATGTGTTGGCTAAAGGTTGTTCATGTAATGTGAGCTTGAGATAAAAGGTGGCACTGTGTGCTCTTTTGCATGTCATTTCCCAGAATCCCTTGCTGCAGTGGAAGTGCTGTGTGCTGGGCGATAATGGTGAAAGACAGGGTTGCAGACCTGTCTAAGACATGCAAATGAATATACAGTAATATTTATAATTGCTATATGCTTTACTGTGGAGGGTTTTTGTCACTTTTTTTACCCACCATAAACTTAATAAGTGTGTGTGTATATATATATATATATATATATATATATATATATATATATATATATATATATATATACTAGCTGATATACCCGGCGGTGCCCATGATGTAATGTTCTGCCTCCCATATCCTCCCTCTCAACTCCCTTCCCCCCCTCTTCACAGCTGTTCAGGCTTCCCCCCCTTCTCTCCTGACTCCCTCACCCCCCTCTCTCCTGACTCCCTCCCCCCCCCCCTCTCTCTCTCCTGACTCCCTCCCCCCCTCTCTCCTGACTCCCTCTCTCCCCCCCTCTCTTTTCTTGGGCCTTCCATAACTACTGCTTGTCATATCAGTGGGTGGTCCCTAGTAACAGAATAGTGAAGGAATATGGTGTGTATATATATATATATATATATATATATATATATATATATATATACAGTGGTTGACAAATCACCAAAAAATCTACTCGCCACACAAAAAAATCTACTCGCCACCTAGTACCAAACGTGTGCTGCTTGGGCCAATATTTACTCGCCCGGGGGTTAAATCCACTCGCCCGGGGCGAGCAAATGTATAGGTTTGTCGAACACTGTATATATATATATATATATATATATATATATATATATATATATATATATATATATATATATACATATATATATATATATATATATACCATATTATATATATATATATATATATATATGTAGAGGTATCAGTACCGTGTTAGCCGAGCTTCAATAATCAAAAAATAAATAGATGATACCGTTCTGTGGCTAACGAAATGCTTTTATTTGTGCGAGCTTTCGAGATACACTGATCTCTTCTTCCGGCGATGTTACAATGAATGCTTCATTCATTGTAACATCGCCGGAAGAAGAGATCAGTGTATCTCGAAAGCTCGCACAAATAAAAGCATTTCGTTAGCCACAGAACGGTATCATCTATTTATTTTTTGATTATATATATATAGTATAGTATAGTATAGTATAGTACTCGGATGGCGCCACAGTATGCCAATCTGTTCTGCGCAAAACTGGAAAGTGACTTTCTGTCCACCTGTCACTTGAAACCCCTTACATACCTTCGCTACATCGATGACATCCTCCTGATTTGGACCTCTGGCGAACAGGACCTCCTACAGTTCTATGACAACTTCAATACTTTCCACCCGACCATCAACCTCAAACTCACCCATTCCCCGGATGAAGTACATTTTCTAGACACCACCATTACTATAAAGAACAACCAACTACAGACTTCTGTATACCGCAAACCTACAGACAGAGCCAGCTATTTGAGGGACAACAGCTTCCACCCGACACACACCAAACATGCAACCATCTACAGTCAAGCCATACGATACAACCGGATATGCTCCGACACAGCAGACAGAGACCAGCGGATTAAAGCCTTGAGATCAGACATTATAAACCGTGGATATAACCACAGAATTGTAGACCAGCAAATTCACAAAGCCACCAGAATACCAAGAAGTGATCTCCTTGAATACAAACAGAAGGAGACAAGCGACAGGGTACCTTTGGTGGTCACATATAACCCACACCTAGGAGCCCTACGCAAGATCGCCAGGAAACTACAACCCATCCTCCAGGAAGATACAAGACTGCAACAGGTCTTCCCTGAAGCACCCTTATTATCATACAGACAGCCCCATAATCTCAAGAATATTATGGTGAGGAGTAAAGTATTCAGCAGTACAACTGAATGCGGGACAAAACCATGCCAGGACCCAAGATGCAAAACCTGCGCAATGCTCTACACAGCGGACACAATACAAATACCACACAAGAATCGGGAATACAAAATCAGAGGAGGGTTCACCTGTTCCTCCAGCAATGTCATGTACCTCATCATCTGCTACTACATAGGTGAGACAGGACAGGGGCTAAACAAGAGAATGAACCTGCATCGCCACAGCATCACACGCGGAACAAGAGACAGTCCTGTTGGCGAACATTTCTCTGACTCTGGCCATAAGATGAACGATCTGAGGGTTGCCATACTCAAAGGTAATCTTAAAACCCCGAAAGAGAGACGGTTGCATGAATACAAATTTATGCAACTGTTCCTTTTGCGGAAGTGACGTCCACCCGGTCTGGTGCCCCGCAAAAGGAAGTCCCTCCACGGGCGTGGCTAAGGCAGAGGAGGCACTTTCCCACTGAGAACTTTATCACGGACTAAGACGAACGCAGGCTGTGAGAGGCTAAGTCAAACAGAAGAGCGGACACATCTCTGTTTCCCCTGGTGGTGCAGCAGCCAGAAGCAGGCAGGCAAAGGCTCGGTTTCCTGGAGGGACTTCCTTTTGCGGGGCACCAGACCGGGTGGACGTCACTTCCGGTAGAAGGAGACCGCGCAACGTGTGTGTAGGAGAGGACACCATTGCTGACCCGGACGCTACCATTGGCTTATGAGGGCCTATCTCATAACTGCATATATTACCGTTACACTTGTACGTGGGCATTTGTCTGTTTTTAATGTTCCATAAACTTATTGTTATACTTTAATGCACTAGGTGTGCGCCTGTTTTTTTTCTCTTTTCTTCCATAGGTATCCATAGGGAGTTGTGATCCCTTTCAAACGGGCTGCCTATACCTGGATGCATTCATCTGGAACGGGACTCTGTGATTTTTAAGGTTTTTTAAGGTTTTTTAAAAGTTTTTTGGGATTTTTCCATTGAATATATATTTTTTATATATTTTTTATATTTTAGATTTTTTTTATTTTTTCAATACATTTTTTCGTTATGCATAGTCTATATTAAAATTATTATTGTTATAACATGTTTTATCTTATAGTTACATAGGTTCTATTTTATATTAACCTCCCTTGGCCACCCCATAGGTTGTTTTAACACAGTAGGCTACCTACTCACAGTTAGGCAGGTTGTTATATTAGGCGCTCCTTTATTATCTTTGTTTTGTTCTGATATATATATATTGTGGTAATTTGTGGGGTTTACATGAGCTTATTGGGTATCTGTGTGTTCATTAACTTTGTACAGCTGGTCTCAGCTGATTTGGAGGTTAGTGGTTAATATTAATAGTAATGCATATCCACTAAAGCATATCACATAACGTTAACCTAGTGCTACTATTTGAAATGTTAATCATATGCAAATGATATGCAAAGGATGTGTTATCCTAGCCCAGAGAAATGACCTAGCACTGAATAAGTCATGCCAAATACACCCAGCCAGACCCTGATCAGTGTGACAGTAGTGAGGGTTTGGCCCGGGACTAACGGGGTTACCCCCCAAGGGCCCCCTCCAACCTCACCAGGGAGACAAGGGGTTAACTGGGCTGAGGCCCAGAAATGTGATTTAACCCTTGTTATAACATGAAAATGTATTTTCCCCTGTTCCCCTGTTCCATTGTAATGTCTGGTTAATCAGTGTCTGCATAACACACACACTGGGACTTAAGGGGTTAACTGTGTAAGCCCAGTGGGCTAATTAATGCGTTATCTGTGTATTCCCTTTGCCTCATGGGCCTGCAACTGCCTGTGTCAGCGTGTAAGTGGATTGCCTTGTATGGGTGGCCTCTTATGAGAAATAGCTGCAGGGCAGGGATGTCTGGAGCATGAGGGGAAAGGGGGGATATATTTTAACCTGTCTTGCCTGCCAGCAAGGTATTCTTAGCTGGTGTCTTAGAGAAGAGAAGGTTTTAGAACCCCACATGATAGATGCAGATGGGGGACATATATTTTTGATATTTGTGCCTCACTGGGGCAATTTTACAATGCGCATCCCAAATGCTAATAACCTCTGCCTGCCTTTGTAATGCATGAGGAACCAAATGGTGCCTCATATGAGTCTATTCACGTTTGATATACACTTCCCGTGAGGAAGCTTGCATATCAACAGAGAGGTGTGACACCTAGTGATCAACAGGTAATTACCTAATTGTTTATGCGAGGAGCTACAAGCCTACTTCAAAAGGTTTTATTGATGGGGCCAGGGTGGGGCTACCCCAAGCAGGATATCTGAATGGGTGACCTAATTAAATATAAGAATACTATGAGATGTCCTTGGCTGAAAAGGATAAGAATTACATATTTGTATTTGTGGGATTTAGCATATCTTTGGAAGTCCAAACACTGTATATGTACCTGCTGCTAAATGCCAGATATTAATATCTCTATTAATGTTCATATTACACTGTAATGTAGGGTCTCTCTGCGAGCGTCAGGTGTCAAGGATTGTATTAATATATCTCACCTGATTGTATGTATTACTGAACTCAAGTTATGAGGTGATTTGCAGTAAATATGAAATTTTGGTTGAGTTCTGAGAAACTGCAACCCCCTGCTATGATAATGAGCAGGAATGACAAGCCTGGTCATCAAAGGCTAAGTGGCTAATTGCTTATGCTTGGCCCAACGGACAAAAGGAATTAACCAGAGAAAGTGTGACTTTTCACACTGACCCTGGAAGTCCAAACCGAGCTTCAAAAGCTTCAAAGGGGATTTTACTAGACGGCACGGAGCCGTAAACTGGGATACCAGGGTTGAAATGATATATAAGTCAAAGTCACCCTTTTATCCAAGTTGTTCATGTTGTTCATGCAAATGTTCTTCATGCAAATGTCTTCATGCATGTGTCCTGCATGTATTGCTGTGATGTCAACTGAAATATGGGAGAAGTGGCAGTCTGTATCCTGATGGCCTTCTGTCCTAATTTTTAAGTAAGTGTCTATATTTTGCCTGTTATTTGTACATATTTGCTGTGTTCACCTTTATCAAGGAATAAAATCAATTTATTATATCTTAAGTCTCGTCCCAGTTCAAACCCAGGTATATATATATTAATATATAGTTTTGGTGTAAATTACAACCTGTCGTAAGCTCTCGTGACAGGCTTGTAATTAACTGGTGGCAGCTAGCGGGACTGAACTGGACCTGGATTACAGTATTCTGCGGGGTACTGTGATCCAGTGGGAACTTGATGGTAATTGCAAATTCCTGGGACTAAAGATATGGAACACACAGTGTACAACATATAACACAAGATATGGCACCTCCTCACTGTTCCCCTACTTGTGAGAAGCATTTCCTCCAGAACCAAAGTGCCGGCCATCCGTCTGACTGGAGCCGGGCACTGAGACCGGAGGAGTGCATCAAGTCGGCGCGGGGACCAGCAGCCAGCAAGGCTGAGAGAGAGACAGCAATCGGTGAGCATGAACCCCGGCAGGCTGAGCAAAGATCCACAGCTGCAGCTGCTGTAACCATCAGACATGTGGAGGGAGCGGGTGGTCTTGCACCAGGAGAGGTATTGGCCGTTGCGGCAGCCAGTCCATTTTACCCAGAATTGCTGGCCCTGATGTTTGCGCACGGAGAGATGTCCCCAGCAGAGCGGCTCGAATAGCTGAAGCTGGCAATGATCCGACCCGCTTATCCCCTCCCAGAGCCCGGCGCTCCAGCAACTCCGCTCTGGACTCCATTGCCCCTTGCTGGGGTTAGTCCACCGGCGGCGGAGAAGCTCTGGAATGAGCCCGGCGCTCAGGCAACTCCGCTCTGGACTCCGTTGCCCCTTGCTGGGGTTAGTCCACCGGTGGCGGAGAAGCACCGTCAGTTGCTGCGGCACTGCCAACAAATGGGCCACAATAATGCCCAGTGCCCTGACCGTGCGCGGTCAGGCGAAGAAGCCCCTCAGGGCCAACGCTCACGAGCTGCGGAAAAGATGACCCAGTTAGCGGCATCCTCTGATAGCTCCCGCCCACCCGGGGCGACAACCCTCCTCGGGACGTCTCCTGGAGAACCTGGACGGACTGCATCAGCAACAGCGGCGGAGAGCAGCGGCCATCCACCTGATCCCAGCGGAGAACCAGCGGCGGCGGCAGAGAAGAAGCCGCCACTCCGGCATCCTGCCGGCAGCAGTTTTATTTGGGGGGAGGGACAGGGTTTGCGGGAGGGGGTTATTTTACCAAGTTTGCATGGAGCTGTGTTCCTCCACAAAGACCTGGGACCCTTGTCCTGCACCGTTTTACCTGTACCAAACCCGGGCGCTGTTGCGGCAGCGGCCCGGTGCTGCCCAGCCCAGATGGGGCCGGCGGCGGCTGCTCCAGTCCCCCTGCAATTGGGACCAACGAAGGCGGCGGTCTCTGCGGAGACCAGCAAGGTAAGCCAGACCAAGTCGCAGACTGACCCTGACTTATTTTTCCCTATGACTGTACCCTGTTGTTTCACTATAGGGGTGACCGGGGGGTGGCAGGAGATAGGGGTACCAGGGGAGGGGAAGTAAGGGCAGCTTGTAGGGCAGCTAGACGTCCCCATTACCCTGGTGGAGCAGCAAGGGGACTCTCAGTTAAGAGCCCCACTGTTGCAGCCTTGCTATGGGCTGGAGGTGTCCGGGGTTGTGGCAAAGTTAGACCACCCCCAGATTACCTGCCAGCCAAGAGCTAAGGTGGGTGCATCTGCACCAGCAACCCTGAGCTCATCCCTGGTAATGGGGAGACAGTGTCAGGGAGATGGCCTCACTCAGGTGTCCCTAGGATCCAGGTTAGGATTAGCTAGGGAGAAGCGGAGTGAGGGGAGGCTGCAGGTAGGTAGCCAGCATCAGTTCTCAGGGGAGGGGAAGGAAGGGCAGCTTGTAGGGCCACCAGGCTTCCCCATTACCTGGGCAGAGCAGCAAGGGGACTCTCAGTTAAGAGCCCCACTGTTGCAGCCTTGCTATGGGCTGGAGGTGACCGGGGTTGTGGCAAAGTTAGACCACCCCCAGATTACCTGCCAGCCAAGAGCTGAGGCACCTCACTCAGGTGTCCCTAGGGTCCAGGCTAGGATTAGCTAGGGAGAAGCGGAGTGAGGGGAGGCTGCAGGTAGGTAGCCAGCAGCAGATCTCAGTGAGAGAAGGAGGGCTAGTGGTAGCCAGGTTGGGAAAGCAGCAGGTATCGCAGCTAGAGTTTCCCGTTACCCTGGCAGAGCCTCAGGGGGTGTCTCAGATCGGCAGCCCCCTGTTGCAGCTTGGCTATGGGCTGGGGGTATCCGGGGCAGTGCCAGGCTTGTGCCAGCCCAGGGATACCCGCCAGCCAAGAGCTAAGGCGGTTGCATCTGGAGAGATGCCCCTGAGCTCATCCCTGGTAAGGGGAAGACAAGGTCAGGGAGGTAGGTGCACTCAGGTAATTCCAGGGTCTGGGGTAGGATTGCCCAGGGAGGAGAGGAGTGCAGGTGGGCTGCAGGGAGGTAAGCAGCAGGCTGAGGTGCTGGGCCTAGGGGAGGCTAGGCAGGGAGGCACCATGGATCAGGGGGAGATAGGAGGTCAGTGGGGTGTTAGGCAGTTGGCAGAATCTAGGGAGGGGCTAGGTAGGCAGAAGGTCCCTTGTTCTGACTGGCCAGGAGTGACCCCTCTGACAGAACCCCCTGGGTTCCCAAAGGAGAGGCTGTGGGTAGATAGGCAGCCAGAGAGGAGAGTCAGGAGTATAGCAGAGCAGCTACAGGGTGGCACAGAGCCAGGGCAGGTAGGGTCCCTACAGAATAGTGACATAGCCCTTTCCCAGACTTGGTTGACAGGAAAGTGACGGTCTGTGCTGGATAGCTGGTCTCCTGCAGATGCAGAGACATGCCAGTCTCTTGGCAGTGTGCAGCCTGGACTGCACAGGAGCCCCTTTCACCCTGGACTTGGTTCCCAAGGCACTGGGTGGGGGGGCAGAGGGAGGCAAAGGAGAATGCCCGGCTTTGCAGGATCTGGACTTTACAATCCACTGTGTACTGGTCATGCCGGAGGACAATTTTGCCAGGCCAATCTCTCAGGACGTATTGAGTGCGTCAAGAGCACCAGTGGTATCCCAGGGCCAGGGGGAGGCCGCTGGGGTACCAGGGGCCCTTGAGCAGGGAGGTGTGACGGTAGTGAGGGTTTGGCCCGGGACTAACGGGGTTACCCCTCAAGGGCCCCCTCCAACCTCACCAGGGAGACAAGGGGTTAACTGGGCTGAGGCCCAGAAATGTGATTTAACCCTTGTTATAACATGAAAATGTATTTTCCCCTGTTCCCCTGTTCCATTGTAATGTCTGGTTAATCAATGTCTGCATAACACACACACTGGGACTTAAGGGGTTAACTGTGTAAGCCCAGTGGGCTAATTAATGCGTTATCTGTGTATTCCCTTTGCCTCATGGGCCTGCAACTGCCTGTGTCAGCGTGTAAGTGGATTGCCTTGTATGGATGGCCTCTTATGAGAAATAGCTGCAGGGCAGGGATGTCTGGAGCATGAGCGGAAAGGGGGGGTATATTTTAACCTGTCTTGCCTGCCAGCAAGGTATTCTTAGCTGGTGTCTTAGAGAAGAGAAGGTTTTAGAACCCCACATGATAGATGCAGATGGGGGACATATATTTTTGATATTTGTGCCTCACTGGGGCAATTTTACAATGCGCATCCCAAATGCTAATAACCTCTGCCTGCCTTTGTAATGCATGAGGAACCAAATGGTGCCTCATATGAGTCTATTCACGTTTGATATACACTTCCCGTGAGGAAGCTTGCATATCAACAGAGAGGTGTGACACCTAGTGATCAACAGGTAATTACCTAATTGTTTATGCGAGGAGCTACAAGCCTACTTCAAAAGGTTTTATTGATGGGGCCAGGGTGGGGCCACCCCAAGCAGGATATCTGAATGGGTGACCTAATTAAATATAAGAATACTAAGAGATGTCCTTGGCTGAAAAGGATAAGAATCACATATTTGTATTCGTGGGATTTAGCATATCTTTGGAAGTCCAAACACTGTATATGTACCTGCTGCAAAATGCCAGATATTAATATCTCTATTAATTTTCATATTACACTGTAATGTGGGGTCTCTCTGCGAGCGTCAGGTGTCAAGGATTGTATTAATATATCTCACCTGATTGTATGTATTATTGAACTCAAGTTATGAGGTGATTTGCAGTAAATATGAAATTTTGGTTGAGTTCTGAGAAACTGCAACCCCCTGCTATGATAATGAGCAGGAATGACAAGCCTGGTCATCAAAGGCTAAGTGGCTAATTGCTTATGCTTGGCCCAACGGACAAAAGGAATTAACCAGAGAAAGTGTGACTTTTCACCTGGAAGTCCAAACCGAGCTTCAAAAGCTTCAAAGGGGATTTTACTAGACGGCACGGAGCCGTAAACTGGGATACCAGGGTTGAAATGATATATAAGTCAAAGTCACCCTTTTATCCAAGTTGTTCATGTTGTTCATGCAAATGTTCTTCATGCAAATGTCTTCATGCATGTGTCCTGCATGTATTGCTGTGATGTCAACTGAAATATGGGAGAAGTGGCAGTCTGTATCCTGATGGCCTTCTGTCCTAATCTTTAAGTAAGTGTCTATATTTTGCCTGTTATTTGTACATATTTGCTGTGTTCACCTTTATCAAGGAATAAAATCACTTTATTATATCTTAAGTCTCGTCCCAGTTCAAACCCAGGTATATATATATTAATATATAGTTTTGGTGTAAATTACAACCTGTCGTAAGCTCTCGTGACAATCAGCCTAACTTTATTTCAAATAACATTAGACTGCGCATTGCCATGAAAGGAATACCATTTGTAACCATATTAAAACAGTGTTAGCCCAATATCAGAAAAAGAGGAAGGGGAAACACAAAATGGATGTGCCCCCAAAAGAATTCACTTAAATGCACACCCCCCAAGTATAAAAATTAACTTTTAATAAATCCTTAAAACATATATTACCAAAGTAACGTGTAATGTGAATTAAAAAGATATTAAATCTTGACTATCAAGCAACCGTGTCGTTGTTTAATCATACTCCCCCAGTATCAATTGATATGATGGGATGTTGAAGACAGGGAATGCTATGAGTAGGGTATAGAACCCCTCTGGGGTAGCGGTAAGACCGAATGTAGAGTGATATATAATTATATACAGGCAAGTGGCCACAGGATTAAATATCCTAATGCTGCTAAATATAGCCCCCTGCACATTTACATGGAGATAGGTCTAAGTAATAACGCTGGTATGTGATGGTATAATAGCTGTATTATAGAGCTTCCAAATACCGCAGTAATGGCTTAAAAACACAGCAATATAATATGAAGACGCCTCACATTAGGTGCAGGGATAGCAGGCACACTGACCATGAATAGATTAATAAGTAGTTAGCTCATATGGTCTTTTCAGTTACACCCAGGATACTGCAAACACTACATTAAAAACAGCTCCAAGTAGGAGACTGACAACATTGCGCGTCCAACGCGCGTTTCCCTCCAGCAAAGGAGCTTCTTCAGGGACAAGTATTACTGGGGGAATGAGGTCTGAACCCTTTTATTCCCTTACAACACCCTAATTGCACAATCAATGAATAACAGCTGGTGCACATGCGCACTGAGGTCCGTTCTAAATTGGCTCAATAAACTGCTCAAAAGTTAATAAAAAGTGTTTTATTCATAAACCGCAGTGTTGTGCCTTCATTTTACCCTATTCGCGTTGTTTTCTGTTCATTTTTAAAGCTTCTGAAGCCTTTAAACATTCGCGCCGAATAGAGTATCTAATGCGCATGCGCGGGGACTTTAAACCAATTCTGGGAGTTCATGTATGCATACTGCGCATGCGTGGGACCTTAGAAACTTTTCAGATCAATTGCGTCCACTGCGCATGCGTGGGGACTTAGGAAAAAATTCCAGTCATTCCCCATGCTTAAAGCGCATGTGTGGAGACTTGGACAGAACTTTAAATGTTATAAATGTAAACTGCGCATGCGCGGGGACTTTGGAATAATTCCACTGACACCCATATTCATTGCGCATGCGCAAGAACTTAAAAGTTAGCTCATCAAGTCCCATACATATTGCGCAAGCGTTGGAACTTTAGATTCTGCCCATTATTGCTGCGCATGCGTCAGAACTTGTAAAAAATACACGATTTTAAGTCCGTTTATAGCGCGCATGCGCGGCAACATGGGAATCGCCACACTTTAGATCCGATGGTACAGCGCATGCGTGGGGACTTAGAAATATTGCCTTTGTGATCTATATGGATAGCGCATGCGTGGGCACTTAGAATTATTTTTGCGAATTCTGCCTGATTGTACAGTGTATGCCTGGGGACTCTAAATTTGTAACAGGAACTCCCTAGGTTTTATGATCGTGCAAATGATCTTGAACATTGTCCAGTCTATGTCACACTGGACCTAGGGACAATGTAAAAAAAAAAAAACTGTATAACCAAGTACTGAAGAAGGGGGGGTGAGGGGAAAAAGGGGGGGGGGGGAGGGGAGGGGAAAGGGTGTGTAAGACCTATAATACACATTTTATATTATCCGGTGATTATACCAATAGAGTATATATATTGTTAAATCTAATCATCAATCACTGCTTTTTAAGCCGACACATTGCTTAATAAACTATATTTATGGTGGATTGTATAGAATTAACTCTATTGGTATAATCACCGGATAATATAAAATGTGTATTATAGGTCTTACACACCCTTTCCCCTCCCCTCCCCCCCCCCCCTTTTTCCCCTCACCCCCCCTCTTCTTCCCCCCCCCCCCCTTTCCCACCCCCCCCTCCTTCCCTTTTCACCACCCCTTATATTTATTATACATAATATCATCTTTATGTAATCAGTACTTGGTTATACAGTTTTTTTTTACATTGTCCCTAGGTCCAGTGTGACATAGACTGGACAATGTTCAAGATCATTTGCACGATCATAAAACCTAGGGAGTTCCTGTTACAAATTTAGAGTCCCCAGGCATACACTGTACAATCAGGCAGAATTCGCAAAAATAATTCTAAGTGCCCACGCATGCGCTATCCATATAGATCACAAAGGCAATATTTCTAAGTCCCCACGCATGCGCTGTACCATCGGATCTAAAGTGTGGCGATTCCCATGTTGCCGCGCATGCGCGCTATAAACGGACTTAAAATCGTGTATTTTTTACAAGTTCTGACGCATGCGCGGCAATAATGGGCAGAATCTAAAGTTCCAACGCTTGCGCAATATGTATGGGACTTGATGAGCTAACTTTTAAGTTCTTGCGCATGCGCAATGAATATGGGTGTCAGTGGAATTATTCCAAAGTCCCCGCGCATGCGCAGTTTACATTTATAACATTTAAAGTTCTGTCCAAGTCTCCACATATGCGCTTTAAGCATGGGGAATGACTGGAATTTTTTCCTAAGTCCCCACGCATGCGCAGTGGACGCAATTGATCTGAAAAGTTTCTAAGGTCCCACGCATGCGCAGTATGCATACATGAACTCCCAGAATTGGTTTAAAGTCCCCGCGCATGCGCATTAGATACTCTATTCGGCGCGAATGTTTAAAGGCTTCAGAAGCTTTAAAAATGAACAGAAAACAACGCGAATAGGGTAAAATGAAGGCACAACACTGCGGTTTATGAATAAAACACTTTTTATTAACTTTTGAGCAGTTTATTGAGCCAATTTAGAACGGACCTCAGTGCGCATGTGCACCAGCTGTTATTCATTGATTGTGCAATTAGGGTGTTGTAAGGGAATAAAAGGGTTCAGACCTCATTCCCCCAGTAATACTTGTCCCTGAAGAAGCTCCTTTGCTGGAGGGAAACGCGCGTTGGACGCGCAATGTTGTCAGTCTCCTACTTGGAGCTGTTTTTAATGTAGTGTTTGCAGTATCCTGGGTGTAACTGAAAAGACCATATGAGCTAACTACTTATTAATCTATTCATGGTCAGTGTGCCTGCTATCCCTGCACCTAATGTGAGGCGTCTTCATATTATATTGCTGTGTTTTTAAGCCATTACTGCGGTATTTGGAAGCTCTATAATACAGCTATTATACCATCACATACCAGCGTTATTACTTAGACCTATCTCCATGTAAATGTGCAGGGGGCTATATTTAGCAGCATTAGGATATTTAATCCTGTGGCCACTTGCCTGTATATAATTATATATCACTCTACATTCGGTCTTACCGCTACCCCAGAGGGGTTCTATACCCTACTCATAGCATTCCCTGTCTTCAACATCCCATCGTATCAATTGATACTGGGGGAGTATGATTAAACAACGACACGGTTGCTTGATAGTCAAGATTTAATATCTTTTTAATTCACATTACACGTTACTTTGGTAATATATGTTTTAAGGATTTATTAAAAGTTAATTTTTATACTTGGGGGGTGTGCATTTAAGTGAATTCTTTTGGGGGCACATCCATTTTGTGTTTCCCCTTCCTCTTTTTCTGATTCACTTTCAGTTCACAGTTTGCACCCACCCTTTGATTACCTCACCTATGTATTTAAACACTTTATTCAATTAGTATGGTCCTGTGATCACTCCCCACTCTTTGTTGTTTCGTTTAGCCCAATATCTCCTTAGGAATAAATAATGCACCTGATCAAAGGTGATTGCTGCATTTAATGCAGCCATAAGCACAGTTGACTTTAGTTGATAAATAGTTGACCCTAATTTTGGGTTTTAGTCTCATTCACCAGGTGTGTATGCCTTAGCCTAAGAAGCTTCAGGAGTACAATTTGTAACCCCGAAGTAGTATAGGTGGCCACCCCATGTGAATTGCTGCTAAGGAGTTAATATATACATCATATAAAGTACTTCCCCTTGCAAAATTAAAACTACATTGAATTACAGTGGTTTACAAACTGCTGTTACACATTACTCCTGCATAGCTCCCTCACTGGGGTCATAAATCACCTCCCACTGCCCCTATGTATGCTATATATTGCCTCTACCCCAAAACTCGTCAAACACATCCCCCATCTATAATGATCTCTAATACAAAGAAACACAAGATGACAGTAGACCATTGTAAGAAAATATAATATTAACTAGCTGTAGCCGGCATAACATATGCTGATCTAGCAAATCTTAAAGGTTATTAATTAAACATTCACGCATTATTTATTTTGTTAACTTATTTTTTAATCAATGGTTTCTTTAAAGACACAATTGTCAATTACTGGGTTCTTTTCCGACACTACACTAAGTGAATCAAACAATCTGACTTTTGATAGAGCAACATATTTATTTATTTATACAATGTTTTACCAGGAAGTAATACATTGAGAGTTACCTCTTGTTTTCAAGTATGTCCTGGGCATAGAGTTAAGATGACAAATAATACATGGTTACAAATACAGTTACATAAGTGAACAGGGTATACATTATATACAAGACATTGCATGCACAGTTAGAGATAATATATATTAGAGGCATGTAACAGTTACAGACCAGATTAAAATGTGAGACAGCTTTAGTTTTGAAAGAACGTAGACTGGTGGTGGCTGTGAGAGTCTCCGGTAGAATGTTCCAGTTTTGGGGTGCACGATAAGAGGAGGAGCATCCGGATACTTTGCTGAACCTTGGAGTCTGATCTCAGATGATAAGTGCTGCATGTGGTAGGGGTGAGGAGCTTGTTCAGATAGATGGGTAGATTGCCCAGAAAGTATTTGAAGGCAAGACAGGAAATATGAACTTTGCGCCTAGACTCGTGATGACCAATCTAGTTCTTTGAGCATTTCGCTGTGATGTGTGTTGTAGTTGCATTGGAGCATGTAGGAGAAAACACAACAGACAAAACACACACTAAGTGCAAACAATATGGTTCAGGTGTGAGATAATAATGATGCTTGGCCTCTGTGTGCTTGTCACTCACAGGATGTAGGTAGAATAAGTACAGTGGCGTGATCAGTGGATTCTGGTGGGTCCCTCTAACCATACACGGGAAGCAGCTGGGACTGAGATATCAGTAGCAGGTGTACATGTAAAGATAAAGACAGACCTCCATGGTGCAGATCAATGGTATACAAATAAACTTTATGAAATAGTATAAAATGTGCACTCACAATGTATAAAATCAAATTCAGCGTTTTTTCACTATAAAAGTGATAGGAAGGTAAGGGTGGTTGCCACAGCTCACCGCTCCGCCGATATCCTGGACTGTTCACCTCCGCAGGCTCCCTGTGCTTCTCTCACAGCACCATGACAGTATGGGGATCTCCTGCTACAGTGTCTCCGGTGCGTCGCGTCACTTCCGGTGGGCACGATCAGCTCCGTCGCGTCACTTCCGGTTCGGCGGTTTGATTGACAGCTCACGGGCACCAATCCTCTCACCTCCTGGGCTGGTCCACTCTGCGACGCACCGGAGACACTGTAGCAGGAGATCCCCATACTGTCATGGTGCTGTGAGAGAAGCACAGGGAGCCTGCGGAGGTGAACAGTCCAGGATATCGGCGGAGCGGTGAGCTGTGGCAACCACCCTTACCTTCCTATCACTTTTATAGTGAAAAAACGCTGAATTTGATTTTATACATTGTGAGTGCACATTTTATACTATTTCATAAAGTTTATTTGTATACCATTGATCTGCACCATGGAGGTCTGTCTTTATCTTTACATGTACACCTGCTACTGATATCTCAGTCCCAGCTGCTTCCCGTGTATGGTTAGAGGGACCCACCAGAATCCACTGATCACGCCACTGTACTTATTCTACCTACATCCTGTGAGTGACAAGCACACAGAGGCCAAGCATCATTATTATCTCACACCTGAACCATATTATTTGCACTTAGTGTGTGTTTTGTCTGTTGTGTTTTCTCCTACATGCTCCCCCTGGGTTGAGAAAATATCGTTTGATCTTCTGGGACCAGCCAAGACAGTCCCTTCCAGAGGGTTTGAGCAGGGGGTTACAACGTTTATTATATTTTTCACTATTACACTATTTTGAGTCACAATTCTATTTATATCACTATATATGTGTTACATTTATTCACTGTATTTTAAGTGATCACTAGCACTTAATTAGCGCCAGTTTCTTCACCAATCACATTGCTACGTAGTTGCATTGGAGAACAAAATGGCATATTGAATTGTAGATGGTATCAAGTTTGCTAAGGTGGGTTTGGTATGCCGAGCCATATACTATGTCTCCATAGTCGATAATTGGTATTAGCTTCTGCTGTGCGATACGCTTTCTGACCAACAGACTCAGGGAGTATTTGTTCTTGTAAAGTACACCTAGTTTGGCATAGGTTTTGGATGTCAGGGTATCAATATGCATCACAAATGTTAAATGGGAGTCAAACCATATGCCCAAGTATTTAAAACTAGTAACAGGAGTTAGGGTGGTACTAGCGCTGGTTCGGATCTGGAGCTCAATCATTGGAAGCTTTAAAAATATAACCTTGGTCCCAAATACCATTGTTAGTCTTGCCAGTGTTTAAAAATAGTTTGTTTTGGGAAATCTAATTTTCAAGTCTCAAAAAGTCAGATTGAAGTATGTGTTCAAGGTCGGAGAGGCTAGGGCTGTGTGCATGTAAGATTGTGTCATCTGCATTCATATGTATTGAAACTTCCTTAAAGGCTGTAGGAAGTTCATTGATGAACACTGAGAAGAGTAGAGGCCTCAGAACAGAGCCTTGTGGGACACCACAGGGGATATCCAAGGGGTTGGAGTTAGAGCCTGAGATAGACACATGTTGGGATCTACCTGATAGGTAGGAATGAAACCAGTTTAAAGCATGCTTCCCTATTCCAGAGAACTGGAGTTTGTTAAGCAAGATAGCATGATCAACAGTATCAAAAGCCTTTGCAAAATCTAGGAATATTGCACCAGTGAGTTGTCCCAGTTCCATTCCACTGGATTTTATTGCAAACTTTTAGCAGTGTAGTTACTGTGGAGTGTTTGGGGCAAAAGCCATATTGGAATTGGCTAGGGAAATTTTGTCTTGGTATAGTAATCGCGTAATTGGGAGTGAACACATTTTTCCATGACTTTGGATAGTATTGGGAGAAGAGAGATTGACCTGTTGTTCGAGACAGTGTTTTTGAAGATTGGGACAACTCTGGCGTTTTCCAGATCTTAGGCATGGGATTTTACGACATGCAGTTTCTTCAGCACTGCGTCTTCCCAGAAGAAGCCAAAAGTTAACAAGCTTCTGGATTGAAGAGAGAAAAAGGTGGCCCGACCAAGTTCATAAAAAGTATGTTTCATACAGTAGGTGTTCCACATTAACACTTCCACATTGTGGTGACATGGACAGATTCATTCCACTGAAACTCCTCTCACACTCTGCAGTGGAAACTGGTATTGAATTAACGGCTTCAATTCTTATTTTAAGATCCTCGCGTGTCTTAATTCCTTTACTATCCTTCAATTCTCTGAAAGCTCGCAGTGTATGTCTTCCATGCAATCCAAAACTCTGCCACTTCTTCAATTTCATTGTCCCCGTCTTTAGAATTCAATTCTGTTGGCCAATCTTCAATGCAAAGGTATTGAGATTGTCTGATTTAATGTTTTACACTTTTCTTTGCATACTGATGCCAGAGTAAATAGCCTGAATTTCATATTGTTAAACAAACTTTTTAAACATCGATTCCTGTTGATGGTGGGAACTTTACCAACATGAAGTAAAACATTACCAAACTTCATTTTTCCAACCGCTTCTTTTGCTTTGATGTAGCACTTGCCTGTTTTTTCGGTCTGACATTCTATAACCATTAACGTTCTACTTATTTATGAGTGAGCCTTATGCAAAGTACATTTTCAACGTTGCAATTCCAAAGTAAGTTCAGAAAGCTCCAATAAAACATTGTACAACAGACAGTGTTGCTACCTTCTACTGACGAAGATAAATGTTCAAAATGTCCTTTCTTACCAACGGCGTGGTGCTGTGGCGTCTCTTGGCATTCTCCTGCATCTCCCCCTGCAACTCTGTGAACATGGCTGCACGGCGTCAAATGACGCCGTATTGCCATGACAACAGGATGGTACGTGACATCACAACGTTACGCTGCGTCAAGTTATCATGGCAACGTGACGTCACGTAGGGTCCCATTACCATGGCAACTAGGGTCACGTGATGGTCCCTTAATATTAGAATTGAAAGGACAATCCAAATGTTGTTATTCTTTATTTTATTGTTCCTTGTAACTCTGTATGTTAATGTAACACCCCCAAGGACACACATAAGCACAGTGATGGAAATGCTCTCCGGCCATTGGCTGTGAGATACGGAAAGAACTAAGATCATAGGACATTGGGAGTATGACATCACAAAGGAGGAGTGGCAAGAGAGATATAGGCTGTGAGCAGCACATGGTGGGGGGAGAGCTTCAGAATGCAAGAGTGAGGAAAGACCTGTCCCAAGGAGCCTGGCAAGGGATACAGCGTGTACCATAGCAGAGCCTTTCCGGTTTGACAGAGCAGCACGTACCGGAGGTAGCTGGGACATCCCGGAGAGTGCTTCATTGGTGTAAAAAGGACCCACAGAAACCTGAGGGCCTTGAAGCAGTGAGTAGGCCACATGGAACCCCACACTCCTTTGCAGTATTGTTTTTATTATCCATCACTTATACCACTCTTTGCGAAGTAACAGGCTTGCACCTACAGTACAATAACAACATATACTACACAAGCTCCAAAGATGTGCCGGCACCAACATGGCCCTATAGTTAACATCAGGGCCACTGGGACTATGTGATAGAGACATTGTGGGACAATTGCTGAGCCAGGTACCTCCTAAATCTCTCCTTGCACGTGTGATATGTGTTATTCAGGGTCCTCCGAGTATTAGGGCCCCTGTCTGTAATAATTGTGTTCTTCATACATAAAGGATTATAAATGGCACACCACTGTTTAAAGAAATTTAACAAGGTGTTTGCTTTTGGTGCTCACCTTCCGTTCTTCATACATAAAGTATGGTTACTCAAAAGAAATGGAAACCCCCCTGCACAGCTCCTCAGGAGTTTACATAAATATCTCATGAATTGGCGTACTCAGTGTTGATTACCTTGTAAGGGTGCTGGATTCATTTCAGGCTGGGGGTTGGTAATGCAATGATGGGCGCCAGGAACTTTATTCAAACAAACAGCAGCTTTATTAATCACCATCGATAGTCTCATTTACACGGTATACATCACTACGAGTATGATCTCATCACTGTTTGTGCTGCCTGTATCCTCTTCCCTTGCTGCCCCAATCTCAGCCCGCTAGGGAGGTGCTGTTACCTAAGTGAACCCTCTGCTGTATAACGACTGTGGTGCTTCATCTCCTTTTGGCCCCTGCCCTTATACTACTTTCTCTGTAAGTATCCCCCTCTTGGGTACAGAATGCCTTCTTGGCCTTCTGGGTTAGAGTCTGCTATGAACCCTCCTATTGGTGTTGATCCAGCTATGCCTCGGGCTGCAGCTTTGGGAAGCCCTTCAAGGCATAGGCTTCTTCTATTCGAATGACAGTAGTCTGGAGATATACCTGGTGACGCTATATATGTAGGGCACTGTCCCTATCTACAACACAATAAAGGGGGATCCTTACTATATATCCTAGACTCATCTATATTACAACCTATATACACTATTCACAGGGAGGCCCCTCACCTTCAACTACTCCAGGGACCTGACCTTCTAGAAACCTCTCTCCTATATATATATATCCTGCAATGACATCACTATCACTAGGCAGAAGAGGATAGGGCTCTAATCCTACCTAGTCACCCAGCACCATGTGATGGGGATGGGGCGTTACTCTGTGTGGGCCCACACAGTTAACCCCTTAAGGCCATAGTAATCCCAATGGGGTTACAGATATGTAGTACTCTGTGCTGTCTGACCCAGCCCTTGCAGGCTGATTATTCTCTATCCTTTACAGTGGAGGCAGACTTAAGCCACCACCCCTAGTATCTCCATACTTAAACCTCTAGGGAAATAAAGAGGGGTTACATTTGTACTATCACTGCCACTCTCCCGCCATTTATTTCTTTATTAAGCGTCTCAGGTTGACTAGCAATGGCGTGTCACACAGGGGGACGGTCTTCTTCAGAGAGTAACTTTATGAGTAACGCCTTATGCCAACTGAATCTCCGTCTCCTGCCAAACAATCTCTGCAAGAACAGAAACGGCAGCATCTCACGACTGGTGGCGGGAGGCGAGTTTTGTCTCTGTATATATATTTGTATATTTACACTGAAATATTCACATTGTGGGAATGTTCTGATGAATAAACTGCTGCTCTGAAACATTATCTTTGTCCCTGACCTACAGTAGTATGTTCAAATAAGCATTTGCAGTAAATAACCAAGTAAGCAGATTTTTCTTCTTGTTGTTTTACTGTGTGCTACATGCTATTTTTTGCTCTTCAATATCCCGTGGTAGCTGTTTGTAGTTCTAAGGTTGAAATGTAGGTAAAAACCCATTCCCAGATCCGGTGCATAAAAAACCTTGCAGTGGCCTCTTGTACAGGGGAGCTATACGTGGAAGAAACATATACAGGCATCTTTGCAATATTGAGTGGATCTATTAGAGACCAGCATTTGTTGTGCCCATATATGTATGTGTGGATGTATGTGGTGTTGTCTGACCAATGAGCAGGATAGATTGGGGCAGGTAACGAGGAAACTGCCGGCAAGTGAGTCTTCCATCCCACCTTCTCAACATCATCCCTGAAGGTGCCACCACATAGATTGAATATTTGCACTGGCTCAGTGCTTGAAAATAGCTGTATAACACTCTCAAAGTTAAAGTCCTGGTAGATGATTCCTCAGGTGCGTACTTCATGCTGGTAAATTATGACAAGCAAAAAAATCGTTGATAAAGCACCTACATAGGTGTGAAACCTGTCAGAGGACTTACCTGTACCTACATGTTTGCTTATAGAGCCCAATAAATTGTTTTTATTCTCGGAGCTTCACGTTCAGCTTTTGCTCATTTCTTGCTGTGCATCGCCTTCCTTTAGGATTTTTTTCATTTGTTGGTAGTTCTACTCTGCATGGTTATAAGCACCAATGCTGATATATATTGAGATATACAGTATATATATTGCTATTTGTAGTGTGCATTAAGTCATTTACAGTTTTTATGAATTCTGAATTATGGTAATGGTATAACTGTTGCATGTTTGAAGGAAGAGGGAAAGGTACCAGAGTAGAGGAAGGAGTTAAAAATGTGTGAGCGTAGGGATTATAATAGGAGCAAAAGGTGTTAGGAGATGAGAGGGAATGGGGTCAAGAGGACAGGTGGTAGAGGAAGAAGATGCGATCAGCAACGACACATCCTCCTCTGGGACAGCGGAAAAAGAGTCAAGGAAGGCAGGAGGAGAGTTATGATGAGGTGTAGGATGGGAGAGGGATACAGAGGGGATGTCCTCTGGTTCCCTTGAACCATTGCTTACGGACAACAACTATTCTACGCTCTCCAATCCTCGACCACGGCTTACGGATCTCAACTACTCTACGCTCTCCAAACCCAGATCATAGGCAAGTACCCGCTACACTCTCCACTCTCCAACCATGACCCAGCTACATTCACGACCCTGCAATCCGGACCCACCCCCGTGGCTTAGGGCGGTGGTTATATATCTTCCCCACCTCAGCCCCGCGGTTCAGTCCAGGTTGCAGTGAGCATCCGTGACATTATGCTCAGCCCAAAGCACCTGGATCCCGCTGAGGGGGCCCAACAATTGCAAAGAATTGAAACAATGTTTAAACAAGTGGAAGGGTGTTTGAATCAGAATAATCAATGCATGGAGGGTTTCCAACGTTCACTAGGGGATCTAGATGCCCAGATTACCACCCTCCAACCCGCTGTACCTACGCCTGCTGTACCGGCACCTAACCCTGCTCCTCCCTTCCCGAGTCCGGCGCCCTCTCGACTCCCAACCGCTACGGGGGCGATCCCCTGGCATGCCAGGGTTTTCTTAATCAGTGCTCCATACAGTTTGAATTACTGCCTGCACACTTTCCTTCTCCTCACTCTACGGTGGCGTACATAATCTCTCTCCTGATGGACGATGCTCTGGCCTGGGCCTCAATGATTTGAGAGCAAAGACCCGATCTCACGTCTGACATTGACGGATTCACCGCAGAGTTCCGAAGGGTCTTTGACACTCCAGGAAGGAAGGTAACGGCAGCCTCTTCACTCCTAAATATATCCCAGGAAAATCACACGGTGGCACGATATGCTCTCGAATTCCGCACGATTGCCACCAAAACCGGGTGGAACGACGAAGCATTGTCGGCAGTGTTCTGGCAAGGGTTGTCCAAAAATCTCAAGTACGAACTGGCATTGTTGGAACATCCATCAGAATTAGAAGCGTTAGTGTCCCTGTGTAATCGGATTTACCAGCGTCTCCAAGAAAGGAGGATGGAGAGAGGAAAGCGCTTTCGAAGTTCACCTAGATGTCTTCCTTCACCATTCTCCAGTGGTAATGCCCCAGCTGTAGCCATGGAGGAACCCATGCAAATCGGTTTTACCTGTCTGTCCACCAAAGAGAGACAGCGAAGACAATGCTCGGGACTGTATGTATTGCGGCAGCAGGGTCACCTAGTCGCCACCTGCCCTATGAAGCCGGGAAAAGCCAACACCCAGTGAAGGTCGGGGGAACTTCACTGAGAACAACGTCACATCCCTCTCCCAAATCTCCTACCAGGAGCCATAATCCCGTCACCTTGTCGGGAGACAACTTTAAGTCGACCACACGTGCCTTCCTAGACTCCGGGTCAGGGGGCAACTTAATCGACCAGGGATTTGCGGAGAAGAACAAGATACCTTTAATCCCTAAGGATCGCCCAGTGGGCCTCGAGGCTGTCGACGGTCGTCCTCTCCAACCAGCCTTTATTATCCTTCAAACTACCCCTCTTTCTCTACACTCCCCCGGTGGTAATTCCGAGACTATACAACGCGACGTTATCCACACATCTTCGGTAGATATCGTTCTAGGATTACCGTGGCTCCAGCAACACAACCCGGAGGTGGACTGGACCGGTACTTTGCCTATCCGCTGGAGTACTCGGTGTCAGGAGGGATGTCTAAACACTTCCAAAACCCTCGCCGGACCACTACTACCGGAGCCTGGAGATTCTCTACTAGAGATATACCACGAATTCCGGGACGTCTTCGACAATGGTCAAACCGAAGAACTACCACCCCACTGTTCCTTCGATTGCCCCATTGACCTTTTGACCTGTGCCACTATACCCCGTGGTTACTCCTACCTTCAATCCGCACTGGAGACTCAGGCCATGAGACAATATAAACAAGAAAATCTCACCAGAGGTTTCATCCAAAAATCTTCCTCGCCCGCTGGTGTGGGATTCTTCATTGTTAAAAAGAAGGATGGGTCGCCCAGACCTTGTATAAATTATTTGGGGCTCAACAAAATAACAGTTAAAAACCGTTATCCTCTCCCTCTGATTTCAGAATTATTCGACAGACTCCAGGGAGCCACAATCTTCATGAAACTGGACCTGAGAGGAGCATACAACCTGGTGAGGATCCGTCACAGAGACGAGTGCAAGATCGCGTTCAACACTCACGACGGGCACTATGAATATTTGGTGATGCCCTTCGGCCTGTGCAATGCACCCGCTGTGTTCCAAGAATTTGTGAACGAGATCTTCAGGGATCTACTCGACCAATACGAATTAGTATACTTAGACGACATCCTGATCTTCTCAAAAAACGCTGTCGAGCACTCCAAATACGTGAGACAAGTCCTCCAGAGACTACGCACTAATCATCTCTTCGCCAAACTAGAAAAGTGCCAATTCCATCAGTCCTCCACCACGTTCCTGGGTTAAATCATATCCAGTACTGGCTTGACGATGGACCCGGATAAAGTCAAGGCGATCATTGAATGGCCACGACCACTTTCTCTCAAGGCAGTTCAGAGGTTCCTGGGTTTTGCAAATTACTACCGGAGGTTTATCCAGGGCTTCTCCGCAGTAGTCGCACCTATCACAGCACTAACCAAAAAGGGAGCCGATCCGACTCACTGGCCTACCGAAGCCATTGAAGCCTTTGAAAGACTGAAGAAGGCCTTCATTTCTGCACCTATACTAGTGCACCCGAACCCTGCACTACCCTTCACCCACGAGGTGGATGCCTCTGATGTGGGAGCAGGCGGGGCACTCTCCCAGAGAAAGGAGCTCCAGGCAAGACTTCACCCATGTGCATTTTTTTTTTTTTAAATTCAGCCGCAGAGAGGAATTACGACGTGGGAAATCGTGAACTCCTCGCTATCAAGATGGCTTTGGAGGAATGGATGCACTTTCTGGAGGGCACAACAACCACTATCACCATCTTGACGGACAATAAAAATCTTCTTTATATTGAAGGGGCTCGCCGCCTAGGATCACGCTAGGCACGTTGGGCTCTGTTCTTCATCCGCTTTAACTTCGTGATTTCCTACATCTTACAACGAACATCAAGGCAGATGCACTTTCCCGACAGTTCTTAACTGAGAACAAATCCATGGATCAACCAGAACCTATTCTCCCTCCGACGTGCATTCTTTCCGCAAACGTCTTCAGCGCTCTTCCTGAGATCACGAAGGCACAGAACAACATCCCCGAGGGTATCTAGGTTCCTGAGGGTCGGCTGTTCACTCCCCCCAGTTTTTACAGAAAGGTCATGGAGTGGGGTCACGCTTCCAATACAGCAGGTCACCCTGGCACGAGGAGGACTATCGATCTCTTGGAGCGCACTTTTTGGTGGCCCGGCATGCGCAAAGACATCAGGAGCTTCGTAGCTTCTTGCGCTACCTGCGCCCAGAACAAGAACCCCAGCAATAAACCACCTGGCCTCCTACTGCCTCTTCCCATTCCCGATCGCCAGTGGAACCATCTCTCGATGGACTTTATAGTCGAATTGCCCAAGTCCAGGGGTATGGATATGGTCTTAGTGGTGATAGACCGCTTCTCGAAGCAGGCACACTTTGTTCCCCTCTGAGGACTACCATGTGCCGCCAGATTGTCCGAAACCTTTACCAAGGAGATCTTCAGACTTCACGGGACACCCCAAATTATAGTGTCTGATTGGGGGTCTGTGACGGTTCAGGGGATTCCTTCCCCTTCTTATGCTCCTGACGTCGCCCTCTCTGTCCCTTCCCGCTCCGGCAGCCTCTGACGCCGTTCCCTTGCCACTGCTCGCGCCCCGCAAGTTTCGCGCAACCGCGCGTCCCCCAAGCCCCTGCGGTGACACTCCCCGCTCCCAGGTCCCCACAGTGTCCGCTTCCATTCCCTCACCTCTGGTGGCAGTCCCCTCCTTTCCTCCGTTCCCCTCTGCAGGTGTTTCCGCGGCGCTCCGCGTCCCGTGACGTAGCCTGTGCACGCGCACTCTCTGTTTACAGAGGGTGCGAACACACGCTCCTTTTCTAAGGCCTGTCAGTCTCTTAACTCCTCCTCCCATGCCCTGCAAGCAATCTCTCTGTCTGATCCCCGTCTCCTCCTCTTCTCCTCCTGACCTATCCCTGCTGTCTCCCACTTCTCCCTCTGCTCCTCCTCTCTCCTATTGGTGTTCCCTCCTTTATAATCCCTATCTGTCCTCTCTATCATTGCTCTGCATAGTTCCTGTTATCCCTGTGTGTGCAGTCCTATGCTTTGCTCTCTCTGTGTTCCAGCCTGTTCCTGCTCCTGCTTATCTTTGGATTTCCCTGGTTTTGACCCCTGCTCGTCCTGGACTACCCTTCTCTCTGTTACCCCTGAAACCCTGCTTACGAATTCTACTTTGCTGACCTCTGGAACCCTTGGACTTGGCTTACGAACTTGACTACTCTGCTCTCTAGATCCCTGGACTTTGGCGAACGGACACGACCATTCTTATGTTATACCACCAAGACATTGCAAGTATACTAACTATCTTCCAAAAGGCCCAGCAACGCCATACCACTCTCCGGGCTTGCCCCCACAGCTGTGGGTGTGTGGTAATACCGTTCCCACCTCAGTATTGGGGTCTTGCAAGGTCTGCGGGCATACAGGCGTGACAGGGTCACAATTTGTGTCTAAGTTCTGGAGAGCCTTCTGCAAAAAATTGGGTATCAAGTTACAGTTCTCCTCTGGCTACCACCCACAAACCAAGGGGCAGACCAAGCGGACCAACCAGTCACTCGAACAATATATTCTCTGCTTTGTCTCTGACGTACAGGACAACTGGGCAGAACTTCTACCCTGGGCAGAATTTGCACACAATAACTCACACAACGAGTCCACTCAACAGTCTCCCTTCATTAATTATGGGTTCCACCCCGCCTCCTTCCCATCTCCTGTCCCCAACTCTGGGGTTCCGGAAGTGGAGGACCGACTCCTTCGGCAATCCTGGGAGAAGATTCAAGACAATTTAAGACAGGCCGCTCCACTCACGCTCACGCTCTCCACAGTAATCAAGCTGATCGCCTTCGCCGCGAGACCCATAATTATTCTCCTGGCCAAAATGTCTGGCTCTCCATGAAGAATATACGACTCAAGGGACCCTCTCCTAAACTAGCACCCAGATTCATCTGACCGTTCCCCATTCTGGAGAAAATCAATCCAGTGGTCTACCGGTTAAAACTCCCTCCTACCATGAAGAACCCCTCGGCCTTTCATGTTTCTCTTAAAACCCTTCCTACCCAACAATTCCGCTACCAGCAGGAACATTTCTCCCCGACCCATCCTAGTGGAGGGCCAACAGGAGTTCGAGGTCCAGGCCATCATAAATTCAAGGGTATCCAGGGGAAAACTACAGTACCTGGTACACTGGAAGGGTTTGCCCCGGCGGAACGGGAATGGATATGCCAGGACCAAGTACACGCTCCTAGACTGATCTGGGAGTTTCACCGCAAGTATCACTCAGTCATCCTTGGGTAACCCGGTGGTCTCCCCGTGTGCCCAGTTCCTACGCTCCCCTGCTCACCCACCTCCTTACCATGGTGGTCTGCGTGGCTGCATCCTCTGCTGCTCTGTCAGCCTCGCTCCCGGTGGTGCGTCATCCGCGCCTCCCGGGGGCGCGAGGCTGGTCCTGTCCGCACCTCAGTGTGCACATCAGCGCGTCACACTCCCATCGCACGCGCGCCTCTTAGAGGGACAAATACCTACAAGAATGCCTGGACTAATCTCAGGGTGGCTACACCTGAGTTTCACCCTGCCTCAGCCTATCAAAGGTCTACCTATATCTGAGCCACTCTTCCCTGTTCTTCCTGATTGGTTTCCTTTGGTACTGTCGCGGCCAAGTTTATTCGAGCATTTGCCCGGTCTCGGCCGCGACAGTAACCGGGCGCGCCGGGGTGTCCCGGGCGCGCGCCGAAGCCTCGGAGGAGCGGCCCTCCGATCGGGGCTTCCCCCTCCCCTATCCGGGTCCGCCGGGTCCCCCGGAACCCCCCACCGCCGGGACACCGGGGCTCCCTCGGGGAGCCCTGGGCACGCGCGCAGGGGGCGCAGGCACCCGATGAAGCCGAGGGGATTCGGCTAGCAAGCCGGGACATCTCCCGACTTGCGGAACTAGCCGAGTTCAAATAAAATGTGTCGCCTCTGTATATATGCTTCAGTCACCCTCTGGTCGTGGCTGAGCATAGACCTTTCTATGCACCATGCTCACTTGCAGCCTGAGTACCTGACTACATTTATTCCGAATTCCAGTTGTTACTCTGCTTGTACCTGACCTGTCTCTTCTTGTTCCCCTGGACCATGGCTTAAGGACAACAACTATTCTACGCTCTCCAATCCTCGATCACGGCTTACGGATCTTGACTATTCTACGCTCTCCAACCCCGGATCATAGGCAAGTACCCACTACCCTCTCCACTCTCCAACCCTGATCCGGCTACGTACACAACCCTGCAATCCGGACCCACCCCATGGCTTAGGGCGGTGTTATATATCTTCCCCACCTCAGCCCAGCGGTTCAGTCCAGGTTGCAGTGAGCATCCGTGACAAATATTTAATCTGCGTATCCCTCCATTTATAATTACAATTCAACTGCAATAGCTTCACTTGATGTTTTGCCAGGGTCAGGTTCAGGGTATCAGACTTGCCACAGTTTATGTTATAGTCTGAAAAGGCTCCAAAAGTGGGTTTGAAATGATTAATATAATATCACCAGCAAAAAGGGACAATACATAGGTTTCATTGACAATTTGTATACTTTGTATGTTAGGGTTCTCTCTTTTGGTGCAGGCTAGTGGTTCAATGGCTAGGGCAATAGGAAGTGGAGATAAAGGATGTCCTTGTCTAGTACCATTAGATATCTACATTTTATTTACATTTCCCCCAGGCAGTTTTACATTTTCCGATGGATGATTATATAACGCTTGGAGCCCTTTCAAATAAGAGCCCATAAACCTAAAGGCCATTAAAGTCTTGTTTAAGAAAGGCCAACTGATCCTGTCGAATGCCGTCTCCACATCTAGGCTCAACAGGATCGCTTTGCACTTAGTGGAATTAATGCGGTCAATTATATTGATAATGTTCCTAGATTTATCAGATGCCTGCCTTTCGCTAACAAATCCTACTTTGTCAATATGGATGAGTTTTTGTAAGATCGGGTTTAACCTATTTGCCAGGATTTTGCTGTATATTTTGAGATCTGAATTTAGGAGGGAGATCAGTCGGTAGCTCATAATTTACTGGGTGTCTTCCCTCTTTATGAATAATAGCAATGTTTGCACTAGAGATGTGTTCAGGGATCGGTTTGCCTTCTAGAAAGGGCTTGAAGAGATTTAGTAAGTATGGGGATAATATATTAAGATATTTTTTATAATAGATATTGGAGATGCTCTAGGGTTGAGATTCTCTCCACAAAGCCCTTAGTTGATTGTAGTTAAGCTAATTTCCTTTTGGAAGTTATCGAAATGAAGGTCCCTCTGATTGCTTCTCTATGTGCCTCTTATAGAATGGACCCTGATTCAACTGAGCCCTCATGTAATAAAAAAAAATCCTCAAGCGAGTCTCTTATTCTGTCATCAATTTCTGAGATATTCAAAAGGGAATCATTGAGGCTCCACTGACCAACTCTCAAGAGGGCAGAAGGGATTCTAAGGACTAACTGAACTGGGGCATGATCTGACCAGGTAATTGGGCCTAGCACTGAATGCTAGACCCATTCCATAAAATCCGAAGTGATTAGGATATGATCAATTCTGGTGTAGGATTTATATGGAGAGAAGAATGTATAGTCCCTCTGGCCCTGGTTTCGTGTTCTCCAAGCATCAATCAGAGAGTACTTCCTCATTAATTCTCTAAAATGTTTATTATTATTATCATTTGTTTATAATGCGCCAACATATACTGCAGCATTGTACAATAGGGTTGGAGGACAAAAAACAATAAAATAACAAACTGTAACATTAGGTAAGGAGGGCCCTTCCCCAAGGGGCTTACAATCCATCCAGAAGGGTAAGTGGAAACATAAGGTACAGAGGGATAAAAAAAAGTTGGTGTGTTTCGGATACCTGCGTTTTTTTTTAAGGAGTTAGCATTGGGGAAGAAGTGGGAATATGCAGAGGTAGATCCGTGAGAGTGTCAGGGACCTACCTGACATAGCCAGTTGGCTTCCTCTCTTGCACAGTTCGTTTACTTGTCCACCGGGTGTGCTGCTGCTCCTGTCTTCTCTGGGATTTTCTTTGTCTGTCTACTCTTGGTTCTATTATAGTTTCCTGTCTTCTGTCTTTCCCTGACTTTATAGTTTCCTGTCTTCTGGTTACTTTTGCCTTTGTTTTGTGTTCTAGCGACTCTTTCTGCCATAGCCTGTTCCCTGTTTCTGATTATCTGTTCCATGTACAGTATCTGCTTGAATCTAGTTTACATGCCTTACCTGTATAGGCTTGCCCAGTCCTGTTCCTTGTCCCAGCCATGATCTCCACCCCACCACAGTCCTGTCTCTGCATTCCTGCCCTGTTCCTGTGCCCCTGTCCTATGTTCCCATCCTGTTCCTGCCACCTCACTGCTGACCTTCCTGTGATACTGATGACTACACTACCTTGCTGCCTGCTCCCGATCTCTGCCCATGACCCGACTATGCCACCTTGTCGCCTACCCGGGACCCTTGCCTATGACCCCAACTACTCCTTCGCTTTCGCCCTGCTGTACCGGCCACTGAGGCCCATCCCACACCTGGAGTACCTGACAGAAACCAGGTAATGTGGGAAGATGGAAATGCTTCAATATACATCAGAAATACTTTACCCAAGACCAATAACAGAGCAGCTGTAACATCAGCAAAAGGCTGACGCACTTCAACTACCACCAAAGTCTACCTCCTTTGGGGCGACTCGGATATTATGTCTCAGAGATTCTGAGGTACTGTCGAGTGTAATCAGCTGCACAGCATACAGACCCTCATGGCAGAAATGTTTACCATTCTTATATGATTGAGCCGAGTAAGCTTTACCTAGTAGATTGGATGTGTCTACATCTGGGTGTTGGACCATGTTATAGTGTCCTGCACCAATCGGAGAGGTTGGAAGTGAGGCCTCTATAGATTCCAGAGTCACTTTTAAAAAATCCACCTGGGTCTCTCAACGCTCTGGCACTAAAAAGGAAAGTCATGCTTAACAAATATAGCAACCCCCTGTTTCTTACTTTGACAGGAAGCATAAAACGCCAATGGATATGTTCTCTTAAAGGTACTGTATTAGGAGGGCCTAGGGAGTCAAAATGAGTCTCCTGGAGGAATAGAATGTCACCTTGTAGCCTTTTGAACTCGCATAGTGCAATTCTACATTTAAAATTGGTGTTAAGACCTTTGACATTCATTGAGATGCGTTTAATTGATGGTTTATTAGTCATATTGTGTGGGGTTGAGGGTAGTCAAATAACACTAACTTTATTTTTTGTTTTTCCCATTTTCGCGCATATACAGGCAAGATCTTCGATTATTAGGTCGAGGGCTGTGCTCCTGGGGAGAGGGGGCAGGAGGAAAAACAGGGAAAGTAACAAATAAAAAAAGAAGCAAGCCAATACAAAAGGTACTAGCCAAGAAAATACTAGCCAACCTATGGTGGGGTTAGCCAAGCAAGCATAAGGCCTTTTGGGGGGCACCGTAGTTGCAGGTACCTAACGTCTTTCCGACAGCCACACGTGGAACCATGCCAGCTATAAATTGAGTGTCCTACTTTAGGAACTTTCTAGAGCTTCTCCACCCCCTACCAGTGGGGGATCCACTTATCCAGACTATATCCAAGTCCCTCAGCCACCCGAAACAACTTATTTTTACCCCCCATCCCCATTACGTGGGGTCCCTAAAAATTTAGTAACAAACAACCATAAACCCTACATAATATCGAAGATAAACGATACCATATATTTATCATTGCGTAATTTGCGTACAGTAAACTACACAAACTCCAATTTTTGTTTTTGTATGTTGGTTTGATAATTATTTTAGGGCGGTGATGAGTGCTTATTTTGGGGGGTGTCTTTGTTTCTTAGAAACCTGTGCACCACCAGATGAAGGTCACAACCCTCTAATTATTTCTGACCTTGAGCAGACTTTTAAAATTATTGGTTGGAGTACTAAAATAAGGGTCCCCTCGTGCAGTGTCTGTGTAGTTACAATGCAAAACCTTATGCAGCTATAAATCGCTGGCCCCCTTGCCAGCAAAGGGGTTAACCAGGATAACACCCTAAGGCAGCGAAAGAGTTAAAACAGCTGAGCCGACAATTGTCAGAATCTCCAGGAGCAGAGCCTGGCATTCTTCTGAATTGCCTGAGTCTATTTATAGCATCCTAAATATTCCCCATGCAGCAAGCGGTGCCGCAGAGGGTGGGGTGACAGCCGAGTGCGTGCGATGACGCCGGGCGGCTTCGTTAACCTCTTATCGCCTGAAAGATCTTCCCTCGAACAGGGCACTCTGAGCGTATTGGTATTGATAAATGGGCATTATTATATTTCCCTTAGATCTTAGAACGCTCTTGAGATAGAGCTAATGCGTCACTGCAGTTGTTATTCCCCCAATTGCAGTCCAATCTTTTTTTTTAACCCCGCTGTTCCATAGCGAGAATAACAATGCATTGTGTTAAACAGATGATGCAGATGGGCAGTTTGTGAGCTACATTATACAGATAAAAAAAGATGAAACATGTTTTAAAAAAAATGAAGAGATAGGGAACAGCCCAAAAAGATCACATCAATTTGGAAATGATCAATTTAGGGCTTAATATACACAGGACAGTAACATTTAAGAGAGGACAGGCTATTTTCATGATACATAGGATGACACACAAAGATGTGTGGATGATGAATGTATTCTTCTGTACAGCGTGCTTCATCTCCAACTTCATAACTATTCATTCGTTGATTTATTTATTTTTAGCATGTTTTTGTCTAGCGCTGCTAGTTATACAAAGCGCTTTACAGAGACATTTTGCAGGCACAGGTCCTTGCCCTGTGGAGCTTACAATCTATGTAGGGAGATAAAGTGATTTTCCCAAGGTCACAAGGAGCTGACACCGGGAATTGAACCAGGCTCCCCTGCTTCAAACTCTCAGTGCCAGTCAGTGTCTTTTACTCACTGAGCCACTCCCTCTCCCATTAAACTGAGACACTAATTATGGGGATTTAACATAAACTAACACACAGACAATGCTTTCAGTTTATTTGCTGGAAGTGCAATGCTGCAGTCAAATTGTTTAAATAACCTGGGTACGGTTTCCGAGGATAATGACACTGCAGAGTAGTATTAGAAGAATTCAGTTGGGTAAAACTTCAAACGCAGATTAAATATTATAATTTACATGACACAAATCTTCCTCGGGGACGGACCATCAGCCACATCAGATTCACGAGGTAACCAATGAATATGCTAATATAACTATATTCACGTGAACATGAATGACATTTATATGTAAATTGTGTGTCTGAATATTCATTATGCCAAAAATCTGTTCTGGCTGAGATAGGTTTGAGAATTCAATAAACCATAAGAATGAAGAATAATTCACAAAAGAAAGATGACCTCATCTTGATCATCTGCAACAGTGTCACCCACTGCTTACTGTGCAGCTATTGTTCTCCATAGAATTCCCTGCCTAAGGGGATTTTAAAGAAACAGGACTGGCTAAACCAAGCCCTAACAATATGGCATTCTGCCTTACAGAAGAGTAATTAGGCGGAAAGGCTCGGAAGAGCTCAGGTAGTTCAATCCAGTGAACGTGAGCTGGAAAACACAGGCCAATACGTACAGTAAGAAGAAATCCTGTGCACTTGGCTGGGTAATAGAAGGCTGAAATACATCTCCAGCTCAGCTTTCCACTGATCAGGCAGAGATGTCCACCCCAATAAAGAATAGAGAAATTAGGCAGTTTAATAGAAATATTAGTGCAAATTTGGATCACTTATGTGTTGTTCCTCTTATCGTCAATATGTCAAGGGCTTCGCTCCAGTTTTTGTGCCATGTGTCATCTTCTGGAATGGGGAGTGTCAAAAGGAGGAGTTACATGACTTGGGTTATAAGGAGATCAGATTATATCAAATTGTTCCCCTCTCTTTTGAAAGCTCAAAGTGGCTGATGATACCCTATGGAGGCAACTATTATCCTGACAATCTAATTTTTCTTTCAAGTTGTCTGAACGAACAAGGGGAATAACACATAATATACAACTCATATTCACTGACCTTAATTGGCCCCTTGCAGACGGATTTACCAGAACACCCTCCTACTGTCTCTGCAAGTCCTTCCCGCTTCCCACTTAGATTGTAAGCTCTATGGGGCAGGGAGTAAAGAGAAAACATATCAATAGACGAGAGGCCTTTTGGATATATGAACTGAAAACCCTTTCTCCCAATGGGCTTAACATTGATTTTGAACTGGGGTCCTTTTTGGTCAATTGAAGTACTATTAATATATGTGATTTTTGAGACTGAATGCAGGTTTTAATTAGCAGTATGTGTTTGTACTTTGTTTATACAATGTTCAATATACATGGTTATATGCAATATTTTCCAGTATTTACATTGCCAGTTTAATCTATGGTTATTTCAGATGTTAATTGAAGGATTAATATTTGACTGTAAATATTTGATCAGAGATATTCGTGGGAGTTTGAATGATCCTTGGCCAATCTAGGTGTTTTTGTGATATGCATTTTTTATGATATGCATTATTTGCAATATGCAATTTGTATACGTTTTTATGTTATATAATGTTTGTATGTATTTTGTATTGTTGGGTTATGTAATGTATGTGTACTGATCCTAGTGATAGACATGATATATATGACATGTAGGTTGTATTGCTTTAAATGGCAATTAACCTTTATTGATAAGGGTATATTAGAGAGTGATGTGTATTCAGTTTGTAGCCCCTGAGGAAGTAGAATCATTTCTATGAAACGCGTAGGGTGGGTGGATGGTGTCACCCTGAGGACCGCATTGAGTATTTTTCTGAGCAGCTAGTCAAGTGCTTTCAGTTTTCACTGTTAGCCTCCGGCATCCAGACAACAGCCCCTATCCCTTTAAGAGCACGGGCACACTCACGCGTGGGCGCGTGTCTATTGCCAGGGGGAGAGGAGAAGGAAGGAAGGGAAACCAGCCACACGTGCTGTCGGTTTGTGAACCCCGGAGAGACTGCTTCCACCACTGGCACGTTTCTTGTGCACCACGGAAGGGATTTTGGGCGAGAGTACCGGCGGAGCAGAGTTTATACTCTGCCAGGACATTCCCCTGCGCCGAGAGGACACTGTTATTTCACCGCTTGTTATCACCTTGCTTGTTGTAAGTAGGGTTTTGATTTTACCATCTCCGGATGACCAGCTACCCTCTACTGCTCTAATGCTGTCTTTTATGATAGAGTTCATTTTATAATAAATTTTATTTTTAGTTTGTTCACTAGGAGTCTTATTGTTGTATGTTGTATAGTGGTAGACTGAGTTACCCAGCAGTTGTACGCTATGATTTGTGTTTGTTTTCTCTTTTCTCGTTTCATGGCCTGTCAAGCACTCGTGCAGATTCTGTGAGGATCACAGAACTTACCATTTGAACATTTGGCGCCAGGTTTTCTTCTTTTTTCTATGGGACAGGGACTCCTTTTCTTATTGTTTATTGTTTAATATCTGAAGCACTTATTCCCATTATGTGTTATTATTTCACGTGTATTGTAAAGCGCTATGTACTAAAGGTATTCATATATAGATATATATATAAAGGAAACAGAGGGTCAGCCTATTTCGCTGCAGGGGCACCACCAGTGGCGGATTTATAAATGTGCCGCTCAATGGCACTTGCGCTGCCATCCTCCATCTTCAGCATTGTGGCGTCACATAATGCCATGTGATATCACAGCGTCATTTGACACCATGACGGTGAAGGACGATGGCATGAAGGAGAAGTGTCCACCCAGGTCCCGTCACCAGCAGCCGCTCTGTCTCTGTATCCCGCCTCACTGTGCCGCGCCGCCCAGGAACCCCACATCTTATCGTATGTCAGCTATCCAGAACCTCCAATCCTTCGGTCCTCAGTCCCGGCATCCACCTGCCCCTGACGAAGCTCCGCCTGGAGAGAAACGCGTAGGGCGTGGGCACCGTGGCGTGGTGACGTCACATCACGTTGAGCAGTTGATCCCGAGCAAGCAGCAGCTAGTAGGAGCGCTCCGGCAGCACTGGCAGCTCTGTGTACCAGCAGGAGCAGAGGAAGAGAGCTAATCCAGCTAAGTATCACGCATAGAGTTGTGATTTACTAATGTGATTACAATTACTGACACTAGCTACAGGGACTCCCAGTAATTATTGACAGCGATGTTGGAGCTGTGTTGTTTGGAAGCAAGCAACGTTCATATGACAGTTTAGTAACAGGGAATCCCCCATCATTTGGCAATTTAGCCAGTATCACAGATTGCTATGATATTGTTTCTCTGGTCTACTGTTACCTTATAATCATTGTCACTAGTCATAGGGACTCCCAGTACTTGTTAAGAGCGATGTTGGAGCTCTGCTACTTGCAAGCAAGTAGCGTTCATATGATAGCTTATGTGTGAGGGAATCCCCATTTGTCAAACGGCATTTCAGTGTGAACACTACTTTTGCTTTCATGGTCTGCGGTTGCAGTCATACACAGTGCTGTACACATTATGTGGCTGTTGACGCTCCTCTAGCTATTTAACATATATGACAATAATTTGCTAACTGTTTTGAACTTGTTATTATCATAATCAGGCAGGAGGTATATCCAGCGATCTACGCTTTATAGTTCAAGGCATTTAGTGACTCTGTGCAATCAATTAGCACTCTTGTTTGGGTTCTAGACCATTAGCTCAACGTGTTTTAATATTTTATTAATATTTTTATTTTTTCACTTTTCACCTTGGTTTTTCACTATAGCATTGTTAGAAAATGTAAAAATGTTTATTGTGATGTGCACCCTAAATGTACTTCTGTGAATGCTCTTGTGACTATATCACGTGATCATTCAACTGTTAATAACATGAAGGAGAAGGTAAGAACTTTACAGAGGCCTCACTCTCTCCCCCCAGCAATCAGTGGGGAAGACAACGGGGACTAAATAGCGGGGGGGGGGGGAGGAAATTTTCCGCTCAAAAAGGTTGTCGCCCTAGGCCCGAGCCCATCAGGCCTAATGGTAAATCGCCTCTGGGCACCAGCAAGCAGCAAGCCATGCAGCTCAACTGAAAAATAGTCTTTTAGCAACTTAGGAACTTTTTGCCACCGTCTCTTCATACTATTGCTCATTTCCTAGATACGGAGGCCTGAATGAAAGGCCTTACAGATCCATCAAATGATAGTCCCAGATTATCATACTGTAGATTCCACGGATGCTAAACATAATGGAAAATAATTGTATGTGTATAGAACGTTATTTATATAGCGCCAACAGTGTACGTAGCGCTTTACAACATTTTGATACAGGGAAAATAAAATACAAACAATGGGGAGAAGAGCAGCAACTAAATGACAACATAAAGCAAAGGGAGACCCTGCCCAGAGACGCTTACAATCTAAGTGGTGTATTGGGAGACATGCAGACACAGTTGGAGTAAAAGAGCATGTATTAAAATGGCAAGTCAGGTGTATCTGGAGTCGCTACTGTAGCCATAGATAATTCAATGCGATTGTAAGAGGAGTTTTCCAATTCGAAAAATAAGATGCTTGATGTATAGTGAGTGGAAGAGAGTTCCATAGATAGGGAGAGTGAAAAACGTTTAAGACGTGAGAGGGCTGTATGCTAAAAGGCGCAGAGATGAGACATCCTTGGGTCGAGCGTAAGAGACTAGTAGGGATGTAACTAGAGCTTCTTTACCATTTTAAAAAGAAAATAATGACTTCCTGGAGGCAGAGCCTCAAGATGGCCACTCATTTTTAGAGCTCCTGCCTAGCCTTTTTTATATCATAGGTGCATAGTTACATAGTATATATATTTGTATTTACTGTATTTTGTATTTGATTTCAGACTAGCACCCTCTCTATCCACCTTTAAGACCCACCTTAAAACACACTTGCTTAACGAAGCATATGAGTAGCTCCATGGCTAATAATATACATCTGATACATAAAGCTTGGCCCCCTGCAGACGCACTTACCAGAACGCCCTCCTACTGTCTGTGCACGTTCTTCATACCTACCAATTGGATTGTAAGCTCTTCGGAGCAGGGACTCCTTTTCCTAAATGTTACTTTTATGTCTGAAGCACTTCTTCCCATTATGTGTTATTTATACTGTATTGTGATTTATATGATTGTTGTGTGTATTACTACCGTGAAGCGCTATGTATATTAATGGCGCTACATAAATAAAACTGCATACATACATAAATCCAGAGGAAGGCAAACCAAAAAACCCCAGTGAACATTTCCCAATGCTGTCTCTTAAGGGGAAAATGTAATTCCTCCCTGACTTCAAATAATGACAATAAGGTTTCTCCCTGGATCTACATCCTTCTCATGTTTACTTATTAAGTATATCCCTGTATACTTTTCCTTTCTAAAAAGATGTCAAACATTTTTTTGAAGATATCTATTGTATCTGCCATCACAGTCTCCATGGGTAATGGATACCACATTTTAACTGCCATTACTGTAATGAACCCTTTCATTTGTAACTGGTGAAATCTCCTTTCCTCCAACCTTAAGGGAAGGCCCGAGCGCTTTGTTCTGCCCTTGGCATGAATAGTTCTTTTGAAAGCTGCTTGCATTATCCCTGAATATATTTGTATACACAGTAGTTCTCATATCTCCTCTTAGGCTGCGCTTATAGTGCCTGGCGACGGTGACGCGACGTCACGCCAAAACAAATACATTGAATCCGTTGCATGTGCTTATAGTAGGCGCGCCGGAGTGACGGAGCGTCCAAAATTTTTGTAGTCAGTGTTATTTGATTTTGGGAGAGACAGTCGCCACATGTGACTGTCTCTAAACCAATCACAGAGCGCCTATTGCACTCTGCCCTCCCCCTTGGTGACATCACTGGCCTTGTCGTCAGCAACGTCGCTCAAATTTTAAATGCAACTTTCGCCAATGGCGACGGATGACGTCATCGGTCACGTCGTCGTCGCTATAAACACGGCCTTAGATGCCTCTTTTCTAATGTAAACAAATCTAAATTAGCTAGCCTCTGCTACATAAGTCAGATTTTCCATCCCCTTTATTAATTTAGTGGCTCTTCCCTGCACGTTTTCTTGTTCAATAATTTCTATTATTATGGAGTGGTGCCCAAAATTGTACTCCATATTCAAGGTACGGTCTTACTAATGCTTTATAGAGGGGCATAATTATGCTTCCCTTCCATCCATTCCCTGTTTAATGCCAGATAAGATCTTTTTGACTTTGCAGTTTCTGCATGACATGGGGTACTATTGCTAAGCCTGCTACCTACAAGCACTCCTAAATCTTTCTCCATCAAGGATTCCCCTAATTATTCCCCATTTAATTTCTACGTCGCCTCTATATTCTTGTTCCCCAAATGCATAACCTTCCATTTATCTGTATTAAACCTCATCTGCCATTTACCTGCGCAAGAGGTATCCTTTAGCATCTGCTGGTTTAAGGTATTTCAGTATGCTAAACGGTATGACATGGCTCAGAGCTGGAGCTTTTTAACAGGACCAATCTTTCCAAGTTTGATCCTGTTTTCTAGAAATCCAAAGTAATCAAACTTTTCGGGCCTACTACATGGCACAGCACTCAGATGCCGAGCCTGCGTGACACAGTTGATTCACTGAAGGTGCTGATCTGCAGGATCTGCAGTACTAGAAGGTGTCTCTGGATAAGATAACTCCCTGAAAAGTCAGGGTAAGTGTTGCATGATCTTCAGTACCCCCGCACTTAGCCCCGGACATGTTTGCTGCGTGCTTGCGGAAGCGTGCTGACGCGCGCTCCCGCTCAGCACTGAGCCCCTACAGCCGCAATTAGAGCGGCTTTAGTAGGGGCTCGCCTACGCTTCCGCGCGCTTGTGGAAGCGCAGGTCTTGGGGGAATTTAAAATTCCCCGCTTGCCGGCGAGACAGGCCGGTCACGTGAGCGGTTCGCCCAATGGGGGCGAACCAGCTCCGTGACGTCACTGGCCCGCCCCCGGCCAGTGACGCGCCCGCCCCCGGACTGCCCCCTGATGGCTGCTGAGAGCGCTTGCGGTAAGCAACCGCAAGGCCAGGGAAAGCACCCGCTTTCCCTGCTCCTCAGCACGCCAGCAGGGACCATGGACTCGGCCTTAGCTGCGACTGCTGAGGAGTGGATAGAGACACTTTCACAGCTGAAAAGGAAAACCCCATTTCACAATTGATCTAAACGTGGCTCTTGTTAAAATGTTCCTTTTTACATAACCAGTCCAGTTACAGCTATTTAATAACATTATCGGTATAATGTATCGTGTGCCTAACACGGGGAGGGGTCTGCAGCTGAAGTCTTAAATCTGCAATGCTCTTTCTTTTTGTATTCTGCAACTGTTATGCTAGTTATAAGTACTGTACTTTAATTTTTTACACAGCAGTGACGTTTTCTGTAAACATTTCCCTGTACAATCTGTCAGCATTGATCATCTAAGACTGTAGCTGTTGACTCTGATCAAACATGGCTAAAAAAAAATCTAAACCTGACAAGTGTTGTCATTCAAGCGTGGATTGAGGCTTTATCTCACAGAGAACCTTTGGATAGAATACATTTTGCTCAACAAATTGCTAACCTTATGCTGGAGAAAATAATGGCTTTAATCCCACTAAATCTAATCCATCTTCTTACTGTTGGCACTTTTAATCCTTTGCCTAATAAAAAGTTAACCAGTTGGGGTGTAAATGTTTTGCCTCCGTTGCTGCATTTTGAAAGCATGAAGGTGCCTATGTCCAAAATAAGGACTACCCTACAGATCTGCAAAGGAAACAGAGTTCTCTCCAAATTATACAGATCTGCCAAAGATGAGATCTCAATCTCTACCCATCTACTTCGTAAAATTCAAAGCACCACTAAGAAGAAGCTTGATGATCTTCCATACTTGTATGGATGCCCAGGACTTCCTGAACTGATAATAAATCCGTAACTTCTGTGATTTCATAACTAGCCCGGTCAGCTAGATCTCCTCGCCCACGATGAAAAATGACAGATCTTTAAGATTCCTGACTTTAACTAGAACAAAATCTGCTCTCGAGCAATACATGGGTTGTTTGTTTTTTAATTGTGTTTTAGTTGCTCTATGCATGTTGCTATTATATTCTACTTTGTAAGATACGTTCCTATTCATTTATATTTGACCATGTCCTTTCTTCAGTAGTTCACTCAATCTTCTTATAGTTATAGTCATGGCTGGTCCAGACTATCTTTCTGCCTTCCTGTCATGTAAGCCCTAGTAGCTACAGGCAGTGACAGGCTACCCAGTGGGGTTTACCCCCCACCCACCTCACGCAGCTTCCCTGGGTGGCAGGAGAGGCGGTGACACTGGGTCTGTGTTGCAGCCAATCATGGTGCAGACCCTGTGCCCTCCCCTTTCTGCATTAGGGAGGATGCATTTTAAATTATAGGGTCAGCCAGGGTTCCTCCCTAGCCGGGGAAGGGAGAGGAGTCCATCCCCTCCTGGGGCTGAGGAGCTCACGATCTGTGCATAGCACAAGGCCTCAACATTTCCTGCTGGCCCGCACCATCCAGGGGCCTGGAACCCATTCTCCACAAAGATGCAAACGCTGTAATACCACCGGCAGTGGCTGCACCAAATAAAGATCCTTTTTATATACTTCTGACTAAGTCGCAGTCTATTGGGCAGAAGTATTGGAGAAAAGACTGTCATGGTAGGGACTGTCTCCAACTCTGTTGGAGCCTACTGTGACTGGAGGCGCTGTCACCAATGAAAAGAACCTGAGGATCACCCAAAGCCTGTCCTGTTCCCCATAACATCGCGGAAGCTCCTCTCTCCTGGATCCTCGCAGGTAACCAGCACCACACAGACCTGTAGCCAAGGCGGGATCTCCCGGGGGGGCGGGGGGGAGGCAGGGCTACATAGTATTTTACGTTATCTTCTTAATAATAATGTTATTCAGGCAGGCAAAGTTGTCAAGTTTTGAATTAGTTAGTGTTATAAATTAAAAATAAACTGGCTTTGCAGTTTGCCACAATAGTTGCAATGAACATACTGTATGTGGTTTTTGTAACTTCAGGTTAATTGTAGACTGTAAGAAAAAGTCATTTTTTAGAGCAGCATTGTACCCTTCATATCTGTATTGTATATTTATATTGTCACTTATTTAAGTTTTTTATCCAGCGATATTTTTATTCATTGATACCATTTATTGACTTGAATGGAAGTTTCCCTGCAGTCGCCAGTCGCGCAGTTCAATGAATAGGCCGTATGAATCAAACTTAATTTTGGAGGAGATGTTGCTTTATATAGCTGATGGCTCCACAAACATGTGCAGCCAGTCGGGATATTTATACAAACTAATCAACTGAACAAATAGTATGACCATGCATAATCTAAAAGATTTAAGATTCAAAACGAAAAGCAGATTATTTATTGATATGCCATTGGATAAATAAAACGTCATACAATCACAGTGAAAGTGTTTTTTTTTTTGTTTTGTTTTTATTTAAATAAAATCCTCCTCAATGCAAAAGTAGTGAAAATTTGATACTAAAAAGTGCCTGATTTAATAACTTGTCTAGTTCTTAAAATGTACCCTTCTTGTCCCCCATGCTTCACATTTTTATCTATTCTTGGACTCCTTTGTTTCAGCTTTTTGTATCTCACAATGGCAAATATATTCTGACAAATTAGGTTACTAGCCCTTCATAACAAACAAGCAAAACTTTTGACAACAATCTTGTAAAAACCTATAAAAATGTGGCCAATATAATATTATTAAACAAAACAGAAATACCCTCACTCAGCCTGTGAAACAACAGTAGAATGTGGGGGCGGTGATCACATGGGTTTATGGTCAAATTACAACAAAATAAAGAAAAATATCCTAGTCGATCAAGCACTCAAACAGGGGTGTGCAAAATGTGCAATGAGTGATACATAATACTATACTTTATGTCATAACATTTAAATATATAGTGACTCACTATGACTACGACGACCTGCCAGTGGTAAGAGATAAAAATAGGTTGTCACCAGAACTTTAAATCCCTACAAGAATGTACAAAAGTCAGTATTCCTGATTTAATTCTTGTAGGGATACTGATACATAAAGGCGTCACCTAAATATGGCACTGAAAGCAGTGATTCTGATACTTACCATCTACACCTAAATATGGCTAGTATTAATCTGATTTTAATAAGTCCAAGATGTTCCCAATAATAGAAATATAGTTCACAAATGGTCTTCTCAGAAGAGCTAGGGAAATTTACAAAACAGATCGATACCTGAGTAAAATATATCGATGATGTATTTATCTTATGGCGGGGTAATCTGAAATCACCCCAAGAATTTATAAACACTCTAAACTATAATCACATCAATCTGAAAGTTACCCTTGAAAAAAGTCTAAAAGAGATCACAGTTCTTGACCTTGGGATTTTGAGAGGACAGAGAAATGAATTGATTACAGCCACTTACAGGAAAGAAACTACAAGAAATAGCATTAAACATGCCACGAGCCACCATCCTAATACTCTAGAACGTGGCATTCCTGTGGGACAATTTCTCAGAATTCAGAAAATTGCTCCACAGACGAAGATTTTGAAGTATAGACCAACCTTATGAAGGCAAGGTTTGCTAAAAGGGGCTACAGCAATTAAATAATTAAGAGAGTATACAAAAGGGCCAAACATCCACCTAGGCATACTCTCTTAAGGGATAAACCAGCTCCCTTACAGAAGACCATTATAAGAAGTATTAACACATTCAATCAACAATGGAACCTTGCTCAAAATATCTTCAAGAAACACTAGCACATCCTCCTAGCTGATAGAGATCTGAAAGAGGTGCTACAACCATATTCAACAATAACGAGTCACACATTACAAAACCTGAGAGACTTATTGGTCCGCAGCCACTACGATCAGCCAATAAGACCTCCCCAGCAAACTCCTCAGCTCATATAGGTGCCAAAAGTGCAAGGCATGTGACCAAATGCTAGTGACAAAAACCTTTAACAACTGGAATGGCGCGCACTTATGACATAAGTAAGTTTATTAATTGCCAAACCTCAGGGGTGATCTGCCGTATCCTGGAACATCTTGGTACAATAAGAAACAAGGTAGATACCCCAGTTGTTAGACACGTGAACGATTGTCACAATGGAGATTCCAAAGTATTGAAATGAATGGGAATAGACAAGCTACCTTAAGGGATACACAAAGGTGACTGGGACCAAGAACTGCTTAGGGAAGAAACTAGATGGATTTTTTACTTGAAAACCTTGGTACCTAGAGGCCTGAACGAGGGGTATGTGCTCACACCCTTTATCTGTTCCATGCCACTATAAACATCTTACTTACAGTCATTGTGTGAATCTCAAATGATTTATTCATCTTTTAACCTCAATTGAGGCTGACCATTCATATCATCATCATCCTACACATTACAGTTTAACACATGCTGCTGAAGATAGTGATATATCCTGAGATTAACATCTGATGTCTGGGACTAATGATCCTCTAACAAAAGGAATAAAATCACTCCCTTATGCTTTTTTATTTAAAAACGTTGAACTTTTACTACTACGCTCAAGTGAGATTAATGAGCTATGCCAGCGTAATCAACTGTAAGGTATCAAACAAAAAGCCTTAGTTAAGGATCATACTGTAGAAACAAATTCACTATAAAGTTAACCTGTTATCTAATGGTTCTCTTTTATGTAATTGCAACCATAAGTTAGTAGCCTGGGAAATAAGGATAATACTGAACTCTGTGTATTCTCATCTTTCATTTTAGAGCAAGAGATGAAGCTCTAAGTGAGATAACTGAGAAATTGTGGCATTCATGAAGTTAGAACCCTTTTGACTGGTCCTTATTTAAATGTATTGTATAAAAAATATTGGAATAAAAATTGGGATCATGATAGAATCCAGCTCATTTAATAACAATTGCTTTCACTATTTAGTCTAATCTCTAGCTATTTATTCAAAGTTAGCATAAATCAGAATAGTAGAAAATTATCCTACCAAAACGATAAAAAATTCTACCAAAATGATTTTTGTTATTATCACTTAGAAAGGACACCCAAGCTATGAATTTCTACCGCCTGCCCTAATTGACTCACCTACAAATACCGACAGTTGTGATGAGGAATCCCATAGACTGATGCCTTGACAAAGCGTAATCTTTATGCGAAACTTACGTTGGCACATTAGACGCCTTCTGATGATGTCATTAGAGAGAGCGATTATCGAGGTAGTGGTCTGTGACACCACATGCGAGGGATAGCCGACAGATGCTGATATGTATCTGCTTCCACTTCTAATCTTTAGTTTGAATATATTCTCCTTCGTCGTTTGTGAGGTCTGAGCGTATTCTCTGACAGCACATCTACACCTAGTGCTCCTAGCCTCTGGTTGTCACACTCCCAGTTCCAAAACTAGCTAATGCACATACTGTATGGTCTTGGTGTAAAGATGTTAACAACCTAGGCAGTATATACTCCAGCTGCCCGCTGCTAGTGATATATTGGATCTCTTACATCTAGTTACTTATTAGCAGGCAGTATGTACTTAGTAACCTAAGAAACTTACTATACTTGACACCTAGTGACTGCATAATTGTTCCAGATACTGTAGCTGAGTCAGCATATTCTTAGTTAACTGCATATAGCACTATACCTGATACTACCCAGTTACTAACAAGCCGGAAAAGTACATTTAGCTGCCCGCTTAGAGCGCTATACTGGTTAAAAGTGTCTAGTTACCTACAAACCATGATGGAGTTAATCTGAATATATATGCAGTTTCTTCCATTAGGTAGAACGTGTATCCACACAGTGATGCTACCGCACATCACTGGCTATCAATGCGGTTGGAGATGAGTAGTAACTCATAGTATGCTATATATAGACCATAGCTTTGTAGTCATAGACTTGAATTACACCACAGACTGATCAACACGAACTATAGTTATATTATTGGGAACACCTTAGGCATAATAAAATCAGATGAATACTAACCATATTTAGGTGACAACTTTATGTATCAGTAACACTGCTTTCAGACCTACAAGAATTAAATCAGGAATACTGACTATTGTACATTCGTATAGGGATTTGGAGGTCTGGTGACAACCTATTTTTATCTACCACTGGCAGGTCATCGTAGTCATAGTGGGTCACTATATATTTACATTTTATGACTAATAAAGTTTAGTATTATGTATCACTCATTGCACATTTTGCACAACACCATTTATGGGTTTGAGTGCTCGATCGACTGCAATATAATATAAATTATAATATAAAAAATGTTTTCTTCCTTTCCTAGCCTCTCATGTAACATTCATTATTGTGCCTGGCAGATTTACCCTTTTCTCATTCTGTACCCCTTATTCTCATCAATGAAAATGTAAATAAAGTTGAAAAAAAAAACTATGTGCAAGGTCAGATGGCCCTTGATATACTGCCATTTTAGCAAAATTCTGGCAACAAGTAAAATGCTGTCTAAATTGATGAAATTATGAGCAATGTGAAATTTCTTAAAAATGCAAAATGTAAGAAAAAAACGTGTTCACAAAGTAACTTTGAAGATACTCACAGATCTCTATTCAGAAAGAAGATCTGGAATCAACAAGAGCTCTTCTTGGCCAGTTGGGTGCTATTATTTTAATTGTGGTCTTGTCTCTTTTGATTGTGTTAAGTACCGATGGAAACAATGGTGGCCCTGTTAGAGCAAGTGGCCATTTGATCTATTCGTGGAGTGACCCAGCTTCAGTGCACCCAGGTTGACCTCACAATAGCTTAAAAAAAAATAGATTTTAAATTGTCTTTCTTGGGAATATGCATAACAGAGGCTGTTTCCAGGTCGTTTTTCTAGAAAGTTTATTAGCAAGGTTTTCTCGAGTGGTGGCCAAGAACCTTTAATGTCTCAGAGTGCAGACCACAGCCGTTAGATTTGTGTCTGTAAACAACGAAATCCATATTCTTTCCTCTGGTGGTATACCCAATGGCAGATTCTCTTTCATTTCAGCCCATAGGTGTGCGCGCTGGAACAGCCTCACGTGACCTCAATGCATTTTGCAACAGCGTGCTTCGTCAGGGGTACAAAATGGAGGCTGTCCGCGCGCCTTATGAATCCCCTCCAGCCAATACAGCAGGCAAGTGCTGACACGAAACTGATGACATGTTTCTTGTGTCAATACAATGTAATGCACGCGAGCACAAGCTAATTCGACAATGTTTGGAAAGGCCATTTCAAAGAGCCAAGTCTTCAGCCGTTTTCTGAAAGTAGGATGGTCTTTTATGTTTCTGATGGATATGGGGAGAGTATTCCAATCTCTGGCTCTCTGTACCGAGAATGATTGTGCTCTGACAAGCAGTTTTTCAGATACGTCAAGAATGCTATGCCTTGGCGCCTTGGATCTGACCTTTGTAAAAGTCCTTGGTAATATGGCAAAACCAAATATGAGCACCCTGAACTGAAAATGGTTTATCTCTATGGCAAATTGGAAAAAGTGTTTGTAAGATGGCTGTGTAGGAACATGTAAGTAGGCATCTTTGTAGTCTCCTCTCTGTAGCTTGCATCACCTTTCCATGGATTCCATTTTTAAAAGCCTCATACTTAGCAATTTGTTCAAATATTTGACATCCAGTAAGGCTCCGGGTACCAGAGATAACCTTAAATAGATTCTGTGACCTCTTTCCAGTCGCAGACTTGCTGTAATAGCGTGTTCCTCAAATACGGTATGGAGACTTAATAATAATGCTTGGCACTTTAGTTGATCTTTTGGCCATGGTTACTGAATGGAGAGATTGCTTCTGGGATCTGTCTGAATGCTGGTTCCTGTATCATAGACAAACTGTTTGGAGAACCTACACAATGCTGCCTCCCACCAGTCCTGAACCCCACAGACTTCAATGTTGCAAGTCAATGGAAAGAGGCAGGACATCTTCTTGCATTCTTTTAGCTTTAGGGAAAGTGGGTGAAGAAGAAGTCTGTCCCATGGGTCTTTTATCTGGTCTGTATGCTTTAGAATCTTTAAAGATTGGTTTTGAACTCCTTAAACGTGATAAATATCTTCTTAGCCTTTTGTTTTGTGGCATAGAAGGGGGCTTCCTATCTGAAAAGAAGGTTAAAATGTAATTGTCACGATCAGGGTTGATCAGATTACCCCAGAAGAAGCCTCTGTGACGACGAAACAGCTGTTGGGCACTATTACATGAGAGTCAGAGAGCAGGGGCAGTGATTTCCATAGCGCCTCAAGACGCGACCTCCCTAGGCTGCAAGGCAGCACTGGTTACAGGAGAGGTCTGACAGCCTCACGGGCTGGCTCAGTTCTCCTAGGAGTAAAAGTGAGAGTATATATAGAGACTCCGGCAAGCCAGAATCCTCTGCCCAGTATAGTTCTGGATACAGGCAGGCTGATTCATACTCCGGTTTATGTCTAATGTATAGCATTACTAAGGGCACGATTACATAAGGCTCTGCGAGTAGGAAAAAGTTTTCTCACAGTAACGCGATCTCCCTATGCTGTGTGGCTTATTTTGACTGAGAGTACAGATCCACGGGCTGGCTCACCTCTCCTCGGAGTAAAAGTGATAAGTTAGAGACTCCGGCAAGCCAGAATCACCTGCCCAGTGTAATTCTGCATACAGGCTGATTGACACTTCCGATGAGATGTATTATATGTTTATCACTGCTAAGGGCATTATTCCATGAGGCTGCGTGAGCAGGAGGAATTTTCTCAAAGCAAGACAATCTCTCCATGCTGCGGTGTCTCACATTGATTGGGAGCAGAGACCACTGGAGAGGTCGGTCAGCCCGCACAGGCTTTTTCAGTTCCCCTAAGAAAAACAATGCTGTTCACCTCTCAGAAGCACTGAGTACTGCACCGACACACTTTATTCGAGCAAATACCCGGTATGTACCTGGCAGATACCTGGAATGCGCCGCTCCTCACCTCTGACAAGCCCCGTTGCGTTTGCCTTCCCAGCCTGGGTTCATGCCTGGCTGACGGGCGGCTGATCTGTTAAATGATAATGATTAGGATTTAATAGGCTGCAATGCTTCGCGTGTCTACCAGATGGCATAAATTCATGAATTGTAATGCAGTATATATATATATATACTGTGCAGTATTGCAGCCAGCGGAATAAAATGCTTCAATCCCTGCAGAGAGCTTTTAGACTCCGATAAGCCAGAATCACCTGCCCAGTATTATTCAATATACAGGCAGACTGATTCATTCTCCGGTTAAATCTATTATCTGTATATTACTTTTACGCTCTTTAAAATAATATCAACCCCCTATTTGACAATGGCAATCATAGATCTCTCCAGGGCAATACAGATTAACAGATCAGTCAGAACAAACATTTTTTAGTCTTCTGACTTCCTATGATTTTATAATAGACTTCTGAAGTGTTATAACTGCTCACAGGAATACAATACATCATTTCCTACTTTAGGAGTGAGCCAGATACTAAGTGGCAATTTTTCTATCTGAACAATTAAGGTCGTAATTAGCATTGGATATGTTTAATTAGCCATAGTAAAGATTTATTATCTATTTAGATTGGTATTTCTCTAGCTTAACTGCAATAGCCAGAAAAATTCGGTAACACAACAGTAATCAGCTTTCTGTGTTACAATTAGGCACAATAAGCAAAGTTTATGTTTAAGGCAGCAGTTCTATAGTGAGACAGTATTGTAGTCTTTACTATAATTAATATATTACATATTTGCTAGTCGCACACAGACTCTTGAGACTCTCCTTTGCATTTTTAAGTTATTTTTACGTTTGAGTGTACAATTTTCACTATATTTTGTATTAAAGAGGTTTTTAAATGTACATGCAGATACCCTACATGTTCAAAAGATCTGTTCTTACATATTAACCCACCTGGTACTCCAGCTTGTTTCTGTGCAAGAGATACAAGGGTAAATATAAACCCAAAATGAGATGTGATTAATTAATAAACATACACTCCACCGACCCTGTGTTTGAGATAGGAGTGCACCCATTAAAATGATATTTTCTCTCCCCTCTCCCTTTTGTGATTCCAATAGCTTTCTAGGAAGCCATTATCCTGTGGTAGCATCCTTACAGTTTAGAGCAAGCTATCTGTCTGCTGTTTCTGGGTACCAGAGATAACCTTAAATAGATTCTGTGACCTCTTTCCAGTCGCCGACTTGCTGTAATAGCGTGTTCCTCAAATACGGTATGGAGACTTAATAATAATGCCTGGAACTTTAGTTGATCTTTTGGCCATGGTTACTGAACGGAGAGATTGCATTTGTCCGAATGCTGGTTCGGTTATCATAGACAAACTGGAGAACCTACACAATTCTGCCTCCCACCAGTCCTGAACCCCAAAGGCTTCAATGCTGCAAGTCAATGGAAAGAGGCAGGAAATCTTCTTGCATTCTTTTAGCTTTAGGGAAAGAGGATGAAGAAGAAATCTGTCCCATGGGTCTTGATCCTTTACATGGTCTGTATGCTTTAGAATCTTTAAAGGTTGGTTTTGAGTTCCTTAAAGGTGATAAATATCTTCTTAGCCTTCTGCTTTGTGGCATAGGGGGGGGGGGGGGGCTTCCTATCTGAAAAGAAGGTCAACATGTAATTGTCATGATCAGGGTTGATCAGACTACCCACGATCATACAATCACTAGACAGAATGCATGGCTTTAATAAACGAAAGTTTATTTAGCCAGAGCTAACAGTAAGAAGTCACAGTACAACAGGTACAAGAATACTTATTCAAACAGGATACAGGGAAAACTTCTACCTAGCACGGTGGAAGGAGCTGCCGAAGCAAACTTACTGTCGATGTCCTCTGGGCTCTGTGGAGGAGAACGTAATACAGGTGATTTTTAGATGTCGTATATACTGTTTTCTTGGCTGCTATTGTTCCTCTAACTGCTTGGCGAATTAGAAGAAAGCATTGCACAAGACTCAACAGCCAATCGCTATTGGCTGTAGGGAATGCCTAGACTATGTCTTCTTTTATATATAGTAACCAGATTTACCACAAGCTGACCAAACAGCTGGTTTGTAGGAGGCTCTTTATGCCATAAAATTATTTCTAAGGATTATATCTAATATTCTTTGCATTGGATCTTCTAAGGCTGAACCATCTTGTGTAGCAGGGTTCTTCAACTATTTATCCAAAGGGGCCAGATCAAAAAACGTTTAGGGGTAGAAGGGAAACAAGCTTATTGCCATATAATTTACGATAAATTTTAAGACTTGAAAATGATAATATTTCAACATTTTGCAAGCATTTTACATTTTTTATAATATATATTTATATTACTTTAATTTACAAGTGTGTTTCAGTGTGAAACATTGCGCTTTGTTCCTACTAATTAAATACTAGTTGCTTAAGCAGCTGAAAGTCCAAGCCCGCATCAAGGACCTTTGCGGACAGCTAGGTGCAGAGCAATGCTCTATAGCAGTGTTTTCCAAACCCCTTTTCGTGACTCGCAGCCACACCAAGTTTCTGAGACAACCGTTTCTCAAAAAGTAGGGGAGCGCAGGTATCAGTGTAGAATATGAAAAATATAAAAACACAACATAGTGCAATACAGATTTAAATAAAGTGAAATAGGCTGGAAGAAGGTCTCACGAATGGCTGATGTGTATCACTATTACTTTTATTCGGATGTATAAGACTACTTCTATCTAAAATATTTGTCTTATTTATTGCCTCTCTGATGACTTTTTCTGGATAGTTTTTTTCCCTAAACTTCTGTATGAGAATTTCTGACTATTTTTCATAGATGGTATTTTCTGAACAATTCTTTTTAATTCGTCTTAGCTGGCCAAATTGTATATTTGATATCCACTTGGGATGATGACAGCTAGTATTCAAAATATAATTATTACCATCTACTTTTTTGAAGAAAGTTTTGGTTTGTTGATTTTCGATGTAAATCTCTATGTCTAGAAATTCTATTTTAGTTTTGTCATATTGAGAGGTAAATTTCAGATTCAAATTATTTTGATTAATATATATGAGGAATCTATTTAATTCTCTTTCCTCCCCTTTCCAAATTAAAAACACTTAATCTATAGCTCTCTTCCAGAGGAACAGGTTTGCACCAAACTCATGGTTGGATCAAATAAAATCTTTTCCCCAAATGCCTATGAATATATTGGCATAGCACGGTGCAAACCTGGGCCCCATTGCTGTACCACAAATCTGTAAGTAGAATTCCCTATCGAACCAGAAGAAGTTGTGACTGAGGATAAAATGTATTTCCTCTAACACAAAGTTTATTTGATCCTCTGGTACATTAGGATCATCAGAAAGTATTCTTTTATCAGCTTCTATTCCCTGTCCATGGTTTATTAATGTATAAAGAGATGATACATCACATGTAACCAAGATAAAGTCTTCTCTCCAATAAAGGCCTTCTAATATGGATAATATGTCCGTTGTATCTTTTAAGTGAGATTTTTTCTTCATAACATATTTCTGGAGAAGATCTATATATTCGGACAAGTTTGATGTCATAGAATTAATACCCGAAATTATCGGTCTGCCGGGAGGGTTCTGTAGGTTCTTATGTATTTTTGGTAAAAAATAAAATTTAGGAATTTTTATTCCATAAATTTTTAAATTCTTCTTCTTTTAGAATGCCTTTATCTTTACCTTTATTGAGAAATGTGTCCAATTCGAGAAGAAAATCTTTAGTAGAATTGTTCTGTAATTTAATATAAGTATCTTTATCATTTAAGATCCTTCCGGCTTCTGTAACATAAAAATCTCGGTCCATTACCCCTCCTTTATCGGCCTGTTTTATTATTATATCCTCGTTTTCCATTAACTGTTTTAACGCATCTCTCTCTGATTTCGTCAGATTATGGTGACATTTGTTTTTCTGAGACAACCACCTAACATTCTATTAATATGCAAAAAGAGTGCTTTGGTTATTCCCAAAGTGTTGGTCACGAGGAGAGGACGTGCTGGGGGAGGAGGGAAGCCCCGGACCGCGTGAGAGCGGGCCACCGCGCAAGAGCCCCCTCCCCCCGTGCTTCCAACCAAGTGGCCTAGCAGAGTTGCATTCAGGCCATTGATCATTTAATATACAGCACGCCGAGATCAGGGACGGCGCAGGTCTTCCCCCGGCCTACATGTTTTCCCCGCCGAGTCGGACTTGTCCTTTAGTCAAGCCTGCTAGAGGCCTGCCACGTGTGTACCCCTCAAACCAGTGGGGGTCCAAGTGTGCCCCCCACCCTAGCCGGAATCACACACCCAGTAGGGACACACCCCAGTGTATCTTAGCAGGGACCCCAGTGGATGTCCCTGGTGTGACTCCTTGTCCCAGTGGGGGCCCCAAACCCCAGCGTGTTCCCCAGCGTGGGCTCTTAATGTGACCCCCACCCCAGCAGTGGCCTCCAACACCAGCGAGGACCCAAGTGCCTCCTCCTCAACTACGTGGGACCAAAAGTGTACCACCCACTCCATAGGGGGTTCAAGCGGGCCAGGGGAGGAACGCAGGGCGAGGCCCTTAATTTAAAGCTGGATTTGACCCTGCGACCTGCCCTGCTGCCCCTGCTGGAGCTTCCCAACCATGTCGCTGGTCTCCCCCTCAGCAGCTCCCCATCCGCCAGAACAAAGGTGACCCGGAGTGAAGGACGGAAGACTGCACCAAGGCACAGCCTGACATGAGCCAACCAGGGAGCGCTGGAAGGGGGGAAGCTCGGGCCACAACATTAGAGCACGCCACCGCTGGGAAGGAGGGAAGCCTCGGAGCCCGCCCCTTCCTCACACGCACATAGGTTAGTGCCCCTTTGTCCCCAATAGTCTGAGCATGCCGCGCCAAGTCAGACTCTCCCCCATATGCCCCCCCTTCCCCCCGCTCAACCCGTATCGGCAGCGGTAACCAGAAAAGGGGGGGGAAGGTGGCCAGGAAATAACCATCCCGTGTGTGGCCAGCCAGCGGCGCCGTAAAAGCAGGCTAGTTAGGTGGAAGGGAAGGTTGACCACAACCGCTGCCCGAGCCCCCCATGCGTGCGCACCAGAATATCTGTTGTATAACCCCAAGCCCCCCCCCCCGGTCAGGAGGCCCCCCCACTGATGGCTAGGGGTCTGCTTTCCTGCAGGCTCATATCTGTGATTCAGAGCCTCAGCGACTGCAACAGCACAGGAATACACGGACTAATGTGCAGAGTGTCTGATCCATCCATTGTCTTTATAAATTGACATGTCTCTTTCCCGCTTTTGACATATAATACTAATGTAGATTTTAGTAGCACCCTTCAGGAGATTCAGATCTCTAAACTCTAGTTACACTGACTGAAGGATTTATTGAAACTGAACAGCAGCGATTTAGTGAACACTGGGGAAACAGCATTTTGTTGATCGATCACAGGAGAACCAAAATCGATCGGCAGCGTGGGTAATTGTTTTTCAATAAAAGTTATTAAATGCTGCATTCCGTATATTAAAACAAACAAATATAAAAAAAAATTAAGCTGCTTGGACTGCTTCTTTAATAAAATCAACTGATGTCATAAGTAAAAATAAAGCTTTCATGTCATCTAAAGCCATTTCTTTTGGCATTTTAGTGAATTTCAAATGTTATAGTGCTACGCAAGTGCTTCACGTGCATGGGCCACACAAAGGCAAAATGACAAATGTTTACAGAAATTATGGTTTATTTTAAAGAATAAATACATACCAAGTAATAAATAAATGACCAAACGACAATATCTAAAAAAAAATATTTTCTTACATCCATATACTTGTTCTTATAGTCTAATACCAAAGAGACCCTGAGAATCATCACATTCACTGTTATATTACAATTCCTGCACTCATTGCTTGGCAAAGATCTTTTGTTAAACTCCAGAAAGTAAATTATAAAGCAAGTTGTAAAAGATCTTCAGTAAGAAATGCCTGCCAGGCTCATACGTTATGTCGTGTGTACTGTACCTTTAACACAGAAGGATTTATTGAGCGCAGGTTTCTCCTCAAACATTCTGGGACTGTTCTATTTTAGATAGCCCTGCTTATACCTGACATTATATTTGAGAGATACTTACAGCACCAATGGCCTCTATTTTAGAAGTTGCCAAGTGAGTGACATTACACCAAGGTATTGAAGACAGTAGTAAGAGGATGTTGAGATGCTGGCTGATCATCCTACACACCAGTTTGAATGACTGGTACAGGGATGGCCAACTCCAGTCCTCAAGAGCCACGAACAGGTCAGGGTTTAAGGATATCCCCAATACCTGGCCTGGTGGTGGCTCTTGAGGACTGGCATTGGCCACCCATGTACTAGTACCTTTCTGTGCTATCTGTATTGGTAGATGAACCTAGGGAGGGCAGAGCATCCGAATAGTATTCATACAATGAAATACTGGATCTCTGTGTCCTGATACAGTGCAAATCTGACACTTTCCAGTACATGTTTTTGTAGCCGTTGCTACTTTAAGATTTATTTTAGTGATCTGAACCATGAAGTTATCGCTCGTCTAAAAATGGTCAAAGGCAAGGTATTAAAACAAGTTTTTCTTAAGTAGCATTAAATGTCTAATGTTCTGCATTAATTTTTGTATTCCAAAATTAATAAATAACTGCATGTTTGCAGTAAGATTATTAAAAACAACAAACAAAAAACAAACAAGGTTATGAGAACTTCTCATATTAAAAGAAAAAACATCTATAAAAAAAAAATATATGTGTGTATGTGTGTATGTGTGTATGTGTGTGCATTTCTTGAGCACTTGTTCTTAGTAGTTGGATTAACCACCACAGTTGCCTTCCTGCAATGTGTTGCAGGCCCATCTGATAGTAAAGGGGTATACTGAAAAGGTGTAACTGCGGGTGAACATTGCAGAGTATTCCAGTATATTCATTTTTTCAGTCCACCGTGAGAATTGGAACTCTGCCTAATGAGACACACACACATTTATTTTTTTTAATTAGCCAAGGTGGTGGCAAATGTCCTCATAGCACCGCTGTTAATCAAACTTATAGTGGGGTAAGGATACATGTAGTGTTTTCAGAAACAGTGTATTAAATCAAGAGCTGTTGTAGACGAAAGCCGTACGAATTAACTGCTCTGCTGCTTAGTGTGAAAGAGAGTCCCCTTAGATATCAATCAGCAACGTTTTCGGAAAAATTTGGCACATGATTGTAGACAGTAGATTTGTTGAGGTTGCAAAGACAGCTGCAGGAGCAATAGAATGTAAAAAGATGTATACTGATAAATTATCACAAATGCATGTAAACAATTTATCCACTGATAAGTTGGTAGAATCTTGTGAGGGTCATTGGGATGTCTCTTTGCTGTGCATGATCAGAAAAGGTGGTAACACATAGATTCTACCATTTGAAACACCAAAAATACAGTTTGTCATAAAAAAAATATTCTTTCTTTAAACAGATTTTGTGGCAATATAAAAACATGGTACGTGTGAGTCACACAGGAGTTGGATTTCAATAGCTTGCGTCTGCGGGCTTTAGGAACTCGGATGTGAAGACGGCCTCAGCATAACTCTCGCACGTCTCATGTAGTTCTGCTGCTATTTCATCCAGAGTTTCTTCCATTAGCTCCTCTGCCAGACTGCAGAAAAAGAGCGAGGGGTCACTGTATTAGAATAGTTACAGTTTTTGGAGAGCACCCAGGTCATTCGTGTTTTCTTTTAGGATCCCTCAAACGTTGAGCTGTACTGCCTTAATCATTAACAAGTACAGGCATACCCCGTATTAACGTACGCAATGGGACCGGAGCATGTATGTAAAGCGAAAATGTACTTAAAGTGAAGCACTACCTTTTTCCCACTTATCGATGCATGTACAGTACTGCAATTGTCATATACGTGCATAACTGATGTTAACATGTGTAACAGGCTCTATAGTCTCCCCGCTTGCGCACAGCTTCGGTACAGGTAGGGAGCCGGTATTGCTGTTCAGGACGTGCTGACAGGCGCATGCGTGAGCTGCTGTTTGCCTATTGAGCAAGATGTACTTACTCGCGAGTGTACTTAAAGTGAGTGTCCTTAAACCGGGGTATGCCTGTAGTATGTTACCCAACAATAGAGTAACAGCAGTATTATTACTAAAACATTTTCCACCGCTTCAATTATCGTGAAAGGGTTATGCAGTGTGTAGGCAACCAAACTGTTCAAAAGCTTACTACTGGGTATGACATGTACATCAAGTGTTCACTTTCTTAGCATCCAAAATATTTACAAGCCGCCTAGAATCGCCACATTTCCCCTACCTTCTATTCCATCTGGACATGAAAACTTTGCCTGTTACCTGTAACCCATTCAGTGCAGGGAGGAGTTTTTACTCCATATAATGCAGACCGTTTTAGAACAAAAAGATAAGTTTGCACTGGTTTGGTCCAAGACAATTCTTGATTTATTACATTGCTTATGAAATCACCACCCGTATGTTTACCACAGTGCTTTACATTTTGTGAACAGTGGTGAGCTAAGAGTACCTGTGCCACCTACTCAATTATAAAAAGGGATGTGTACCATTAGAAGCAAAACTTCAGTGTGTTTTGTCACTCTCAAAAGTGTTTCATTCCATTAAAATTATAAATGTCAAAATACAATTTCATTGATAAAATGCAATGAAGTTTGAGTGTGGGTGTTCGGCACAAAACCCTTATAGTTGCTATATTATATATGTGGTATGTCTACACAGCTTGCATGTTGTGCACTTCTGTCTTTATTCTTACACACAGGTTTTTTTTTTTTTTTTACTATTTGCACTTCTAGATTTATAGCGTGCGTGTGTATAGATATATAAAATAGAACAATGTGCAGCAGCTCAGACTCCGTGGGTAATAGCGCAGCATGGTTGTCATGACACAGTCCCCCCCGCAGTGAGCAGTCCGGGGGTCACCATGCCGGGGCAGGCACTCGGCTCTGTGAGTTTTCACCCCGTACTGGTGCAGCTCCGGCCCGGTACAGCACATTCGTAGCACGGTTCTAGCCTGGTGCAGCACATTCCGGATGCAGGGCCTGCAAGGTTAGTTTGTGTGGAGGCCTAGGGGCGGGACCTCAGTCCTGCTCCCACCTCGGCCGCCCCAGGGAGCCAGTCACAGACAGAGGCACTGTGGTCGTGGGGAGGCAGTCAGACGTAGCGCTACCGTGCTCCGGAGGGTCGGGCCGTACTTGTGCAGCCCCGGCCAGTGCAGGACCGCACGTTCCAGCTGCAGGGCCTGCGAAGTGTGTGTATGTGGAGTCCTAGGGCCAGGACCTTGGCCCTTCTCCCACCTCACAACCTGTCACAGGCAGCGGTACTGTGCTTCCGGGCGAATTCTGCACATGCGCAGTCCCTCACTTCCGTTTCAAAATAGTGTTGCAACGAAGCCTATTTTACCCCATGGGAATTTTTCAGGACGCACCGTCAGCTAAAAAGTGTCACTTTAAAAAAAAATTATAACCAACCTCGTAACTATTATATATAGACACATGGGAAAATTCACTTTACGTCTGTATTTTGTTATTACTTTTCAAATGTAGGACTATAGTATGGTAGCAAAACACAGCATCTTCTCAAAAAGCACCTGTGTCCCATGTATAAAAAGGTGGCATTTACCTCTCGGAGATGTGCCATGGGTTGAAGCCGCCCACCTCCTCGTGGGAAGTCAGTCTGAGGTGTCGCTCAGAGCGCTCGCTGTAATTCTGAATACTTTGCATCATGTGTGTTGGAACGGAGAGATGCATATTCCCCTCAGTCTGCACGGCCGCGGTCAGGGAGAAGTGGCGGGGAGAACTGCCAACCAACTCTTCCTTGTTTATTTGTAGAGAACTTGAAGAGACATTGGTAGAGGTTCATTCTTTTCAACTTTGTGCCAAAATTAAGGTTTGCACATTTACTTTTACACTAAATAAATCCGCACTAAGAAAGGACTTGATTGAGTTTTCTAACAACGTGTAACTGCTCTGCAGGCGATTTAAAAAAAAAAAAAAGGATTCAGTATTCTGAACAAGACTAAAATGCTGATGTTCATCTCATTAAAAGATATCACAACCTAATCGTGTGGATAGAATGGTAGCAGAGATGAGCAGCATGATAGGTTGTGTGGGTGGGGGCTGAATAAAATGGCTCCTGATTTTAATTATGCATTGCTGTGGTACATGTTATTATTCACATAACATCCTAATTATGTGTTCATTAGCAGAACTACACAACAATCAGGTGGTTCATTTTAAGGATGAGTTTAGGGAAGGAAAAACTGAGAGGGTGCAAAGGGGGTAACACAATGAACTAATAATCCCTGAAGGACAGGGCATTACCTGGCCAGTATTTCCCAGGAAAGAGTTAAAGGCTCGAGTGCATTTAACCCACTTGTGCTTGATAACGCCATGTGTCCTTTGGGTATTATACTATTATAGGCTACATTTTTGTATTTTGCATTATATTAATATTTCAAAAATTACCAACAGCCCGTCTCCACCAGGTAGACCTCCCAACCCCTCTCTGATCATCTGGTCATAACTCACACCCATCCCTGCCGACCAACATTTTTGCACTACTGAATACTTACTCTCCTTCAAGAGGCTCCTCTAACATTATCTCCACGTTTGGGTTCCTCTGGCCAGTGGGTTTGGTAATTCTGATAGGGTGCGGGGAGCGAGGTCTCTGGTCTATGGCTGCAGTTGCTCTCTCTGCGGCAAGGAACGTATTCATTAGGTTACTGCATGCTGAAGAGAAGCATTTGAAATGACATTAAAGTAACTTGGTGTCACAAGTAGTAAGACGTGTAAACCTTTTTCCTCCTGGGCCCAGAATTCTGGATCTGCATACACGATCTGATTAAATCTCCGTCGAACAGTTTCTTGGTATTTCTGGAAAGCAAAACAATGAATGGAGAAACTCCCATTAGAATATATATTTTAGATCTAAATAAACTAGCAGACATTACCAATACAGGAGCTGTACAACACACAACATTTACCAACAGCAATAAACTCCCTTTTTAATAGAGAAACATATCAAGAATGTATTTTATTTTGACAAATGTATTTATAAAATATTTTACAAGGACAAAATACAAATAAGAGTCACCTCATACTCCAGTATGTCCTGGGTACAGAATATTGTGAGGACAACCAAAAATGACAGTTGAAATAAGTCTAAAGTGTGAAACAGTCTTGAAAGATTTTAAACAGGTTGTGGTTTTGAGAGCCCCCTGGTAAAATTGTTCCACAAGTGAGGTGCCCGGTAAGTGCAGGAAGAGCAACCGGATTCTTTATTGAACCGTGGAAACATAGGCAGGCTTCTGGAGGCTGACCAGTGCTTGCAAGTTCTGTTTAAAATGGTACTTATACAGCGTATAGCTTTTTGAAATGTTAATAGGTAACATTAGACTTATATTGTATAACCAACCATTTTCTGCCTTCTTGTCACACATATCTTTTATATTTGCGGACTGACAATAGCAGTCTAACATTAAAGCAGATCAATAACTTGCATTCACCAAACAAAAAAGCCAGTTGAAGATCGATCTTGACACCCAAAATATCATCCAAAAACAATGTGTACACACCCCCCCCCCCCCCCCAAATAGAAGCATAATTTGTGGCTCAAATCAGCTGTAAATGGGACTTTGAGATTGCATAGGCTTGGAATTGAACTTCGCAATTGTTACACAAACACACACACGCACACGCGCACGCACCTCAAAGCATGCCCCAAGCGTGTCGAAACAGAAGTAAAAGGTGTTTAGCACCAAGAAAGTGCATCCAAATGCAGTAATTCAATACACATAGTGGACCACATTGTTGCATCCTAGAAGCATAAAACATGTTCTTGTCCTAGTAAAGTAGTGTGAGCTCATCAGGCTTTAATACTATCCCAATATATCCTGACTATAGACTTACTTCTATTTCCTCCATTCTTTGGATCATGGTCTCCAGGTCGGTGCTGTCTTGCAGAAAGATCCCCGAATTGCGCTCCCTGCTCCATGGATCTGCTTCTCCCAAACTCTTATCTGTTACCTTTCCCCTCAGTGATTCTGCCTGGATGGAGGTATACAAAAACTATTTCAGTTAGAAACTGAAAGAGAACATGTGGACCATGTAAGGCCTTTAGTCCCAACACTAGTAATTATTTACAAAGTACTCTGGATAATCATCTGAACATTTTTCAAATAAGCCAGCACCAAACAGGATCTCTTTCAAGACTTAAAATTAAACTTTCAGAACAAAAACCCAAAATGGATTTAGAAATTCAAATCAAGGGTAACACTATAAAAAGCATGTTTTAAGTAACTTTTTCATTTGATATGGGTTAGAAACCACCATTGCTTAACTGTTCGAGTGCCCTCATGACGTACCTCGTACAGCATTGGCCTGACACAATTGGTCGGACTGCTCAAACAGTAGTTTTATTTCTCCTAGTCCGTTCATGGCAGGTCATGACATTTGGGATTTTGGCCCATCCTAACTGGAAGTACTGTAGGAAACAGATCTGACTTATTTGAAGTGTGTATAAAACACCTACCGGTCTGTTGTATGTATAGCCAAGCTTCCCTACTCATAATATAGGACTAAGAAAAACAAAATACAAAAACTAAATGCAAAAGTAAAATATAATGTAAAGCTCAAAACATGACCTAAGGCAGAGGTGCGCAAACTGGGGGGGTGCAAGATTTTTATGGGGGTCGCGGCAGTTGCAAAAGCTCCTCGGTCTTCCCGAGGCATTTAAATTAAATGCCGGGGGACCTCGTGAGGCCTCTGCAACTATCCTTAACTTTTTGCCATGGCAACACGGCGTCAAATGATGCCACGGGGTCACGTGACGTCACATTGCCATGACAACGTGACCCCGCGGTGTCATTTGATGATGGAGAGCCGGAGAGGGGGGCGAGAACAGGGAGGGATGCAGGCAGGGGTGCACAGTTTGGAAAGATTGTGCACCCCTGACCTAAGGGACGGGAATTAAGCATGCACTGCCATGGCAGGACTAGAAATTGTAATTATAAAGCAAGGCTTCAGTTTGTAACCCTTTAATATTTTCCTGTAATTATGCAGCAAGAGGAGGCGGGGGTGACCCACACTGGGGAACACCCACCCCCTAAAGTTGCCAGATGTCTTGCCACACGTGTTAACCCGAGAACGTGGAACAACCGCCCAATGGGGCAGCCAGAACGGAATGCTTCTCCAACACCGGTGACTACTTAGATTGCACCCTTCTCTGCACAAGCGCCCACAGAGAAGTCACAGGGCACTGAATGTGGAGAAACCCTTGTGGTTGAGGGGGTGGGAGGTGGGGGGGTGTAGGACCACCAAGTGCAACCATGAACTGTTCTCCCTTTGCGGTATGCCTCATGGCCAGCTTGGGTCAGGGTGTACAGCACAATCCCCCTATGGTTCTTCCGCTAGTCAAGCGGAGACCGGTCCTCACTGGAGGACTGGGACTAAACTCTGCCCTCCTGAAACCTTCTCAGTCATGGACGGCTTCAGCAGAGAAGTGACCCAGAAGACAGGGGTACACTTATGCAACATGGATTTATGGGAGGAATATTCCCTGGGATAGTATTGGACAATATTTGGGTTTCCCCTAATAAGAAGGAACCACTATGGTTTATAATGCATGCATGTCCCTGCTTATTCTTGGGGATTTGCTCCATGACGACAGTTGACATGTGCGACCCAGGAAGCTTTTCTACCAAGGAATATCTTGGTCAGCCTACGGATTGGGTTAGCGGGGACCAAGTCACCTACCCATGTGGGCAGGCGCCACGCAAGTCCCCATCTTGGAGAGGTGTAACGGAATAGGCAGGGCGCTCTTAAAAAAATAACGTTTCAGCCACATTGGGATCCCTTAATTTTAGATCGAAATACAAGGGAAAATGTCTTTTAGAATAGTGCACAGTTTTTCAATATATTGCGTTCCGTCCCCCCTAGTCCACGAGAGGCTCCTTGTGGTTTCTCAATTCTAGCCTGGCGTATGTGCGAAGCAGTCCCCGAATGTGTATATTGTGGGTCTACATGGCCTGTGTCCAATCCCTTGTAGCTTTGCCATTTGCTGCATGACCCCTCCTGAGATGAGGTCCTTTGAGGCTTCCTAAATCTCAGATCAAGTGCACCGTTAGTCATTAACCCCTTCTAGTCTGGATTCCCTCCTATTTTCAAATTTCATCTGTCTGTGAGCCAGCCCTGTGATTGGCTCAAGATTAAAACCCTCCTCAAATCTCCCAGACTGGCCTAAATACACAATAGGGAATAATGGGCAAGAAAATGTATTTTTAAAAAAAAAAAAACCCTGTGTGGCCATTTTCACTTTTAGATTCACTTGGGGAAAGACATTTCGATGCGGTGATCTCTCTTTGGAAGACATTGGCCTGTGCAGTAGTCCCACTGCCCTTGCATCAGCCCAAAGAACCTTACCACACACCAACGGGTTGAACTAACTCTCTTAAAAACTTACAAGAACCTTTTTTCTACTACTCCCCCTTTTATTTACGGTTTCTGATTCTATATTATAGTTGGTGTACTGTAGTAGATTAATCCCGTGTTTAATAGCTCTATTGTCGTGACTGAGTGTTAAACCATGTGATTTAGTGTGACTTGCGATATACTGTATATGATGTTATTTCACAAATTAGATTGTAAGCTCTTCGGAGCAGGGACTCATTTTCCTAAATGTTACTTTTATGTCTGAAGCACTTCTCCCTTTTGTTATTTATATTATTTGTCACCTAAATACTTGTCACGTGTATTACTGCTGTGAAGCGCTATGTACTTTAATGGCGCTATATAAATAAAGACATACATACATTTGCTTAGAGTGCTTACTAGGAAGTCTGTAAACCTGGCAGTTGCCTTGGATCTCATAATCCCCAGTAATCCATGCATAAAAGTACTAGTAGAAACGCTAATCATTGAAGTGGGATTGACTCCTTGTGCGAGTCAGGGTTTACCAGGAGCGGGCGTGTACCTTGTGTGGGTTCACTCATAGCCTGGTTGGTGGCAACGCTACCCTGTAGTGAGTTTGACTAGGGTTGTTACTGTATATGCAATGTGCTGTGTGAGTTCTGGGGCTCTCTACATTAACGAGATCCCAGTGCCCCAGAGACCACCAGGGTATAAGAGTTTGGACTAGAACCATTACAGTGTGTACGGGGATTGTGTAACATGTACTGATGCAGCGGCCGTTATTCAAACACTTCACGCGTCACGTACATCGGAATCCCGATTTGAAACCGCGGGATGAATTCCAGCCTTCCCGCACTAAGATGCGAGCGCGGCGAGTGCAGAAAAAACGAATTTTAGTGTTCTGGCTATTAAAAACATGAAAATGACACAGTAGCACAGTAACACAGTACTGTACACATTACAATTCATCCATTTTATTGCAAACGAAGAAACAGAATCCATGAAATTCAAACAAAACATCCGCAATAAGCGGGGGTGCCTGGGGCGATTGGCCGCGTTCATGCTGCATGGGGAACAGCAGAGAACTCAAAATCGGCGCCTAGATGTGTTCGAAATTACGGCCGCGGCATCAGTATGATTTTTGGGAGCCCTGGGACTCTCTACGGCCACAGAGGTACCCTTCTCCCCAGAAACCACCAATGTATCAGAGTAAGGTTGTAACTCCCAACGAGAGTATAATCACCGGGTTTGGGTAGAAGGTATCCCAGGGATACTAGCACAGGCTATTACATGGATTGCTTCTTCAAAAATCAGCTTTTTTTAAAGATCCAACTGCGGCCCATGTTTGAGCCAAAGCGCACGACGAGTTGAACAAGCCGACTATCTGGTTAGTAATTTGGTAGTATCCAGTGATGCACCACACACAAAAAAATCCAGGGACAGACAGAGTGGCACATTCTTTCAGGCAATTTGTCTTGAATGCATGGAGTTGATCAAATCTAATGTTTTGGGAACCAGATTTTCATTACACTTATTAAGTAGCAATAACTGGTCTGTATGTGGTTCCTATAGTGGCATACATTATTTTAAGCAGACTCTCTATCATCATGTCCATAGGATCACTGAAAAAAGGAGCTTCTAACTGATGCTCGTCCTTCTTAGAAATCCTGCTATAGAAGCATCTACTCTGAGGATTTCCCCCTTCATCCTCATCTGCTGACTTAAATGCATATCTTTTCTGAAATTAGTTTGTAGTGCACAGCGTGGTCAAGGATTTAATTATGAGCAAATTTTCTATTTGACATAAGACTAAAAGCCCCAATGGTACATCCAATATGAAAAATTATATAGATAAATACTTATCTGGTTTTCTTCTCATAAGTATGAGGTATGCCTTTTTGCAGGTCCTAACACTACCTGTAAATGTTCTCTTCACCTCTGTGAGGGACAAATGTCTCAATTGACCGGTCATTCAAAGGTGCATAGCAAGACCTGCTATTTAGAAGGCAGGGTGGGTGAACTTAAAAACCAGGGAGGAGGGGGTCAAAAACCTCCAAACCATTGTTACAGATTGACATTTACACCACATACTATTCCTGTAAGCTCAGAACACACAGACACACACACAATGAATAAATGGAGAAAAAAAATTTGACCATTAAGAGAGATATATTGTAAAAACCAATATTAAGGTTACAAGGAGGAAAAGACAATCCCACTCCACAATAGATGTTAAAAAGTTGCCAATACGCAGAAGATGGGGGCTGCTGTGCGAAAGGGAAGAATCACTTCCCAGAAAAGATCTGTGAGAAAGGGAAAAGAAACAGCGCACACTCAAGTGCATTACCATAAAAAATGAATTTATTATAAGGAAAAGGGGGGTTCACAATGCCCACTTACAAAATAGATAAAAGAAAGTTCACATAAAAGGTATCTTTGGCGGTGTAACTGTGTATAATCACCGACTGCCGAGGGGATCACCCGGTAGTGAGCTGGTAACTACACAGGCTCCTCCTGCTCCTTGGGCTACTGTAGACACGGTTGGAGTTCTCCGACACCAACAGTTTTGCCCGGTCTCAATCTGCAGCTGGCAGGTAGCTTGGACGTTATTGAAACTGATTCAGCACAACACGATAACGATTTGGCACACACTGCTCACATACAGCCAGGGATTCCCTCTGCATATAAAATCACACTCTCGAGGTAGCGCGATGACGTCACTCCCTACGCGTTGTGTCACGGTAATGCACTAGGGTATGCGCTGTATATATATACACACACACCACACTTATTAAGGTTATGATGGGTAAAAAAAGTGACAAAAACCCTCCACAGTAAAGCATATAGCAACTGTAAATATTCCTGTATGTTCATGTGCATGTCATTTCCCAGAATCCCTTGCTGCAGTGGAAGTGCTGTGTGATAATGGTGAAAGACAGGGTTGCAGACCTATCTAAGACATGCAAATGAACATACAGGAATATTTACAGTTGATGATATATATATATATATATATATATATATCATCACACACACGTCAAAAGAACTGCTACTGGGATTGTGACCTCATGTATCTAATAAAAGTCTTGCTGTGCACCGGTCTATTAAGACATTTCTCCCTCTCAGACAGGTGAAAAGAACGTTTACAGGTAGCGTTAGAACCTGCAAAAATGCATACCTCATACTTATGAGAAGAAAATCAGATAAGTATATAACTTTGGATGTATATTGGATATTGGATGTAGCACTGGGGCTTTTATTCTTTTGTCAAATGGAAAATGTGCTTTTGATTAAATCCTTGATCACGTTATACACAAAAAAATTCATGGATCAAAAGAAAATCTTATGCAAGGTATTTAACTCTCCTTTTTCAGATTATAAGCCTGAAGTGGCTGACATATTTAAGCAGTTTGTCAATGGTTTTCATATTAAAATTGAATTGATCTCCTTTTAATTCCCGTTCATCTAATTAAGTCAGCAAATAGGATTCGGAAGCATATTTTCCCAATATATAATAAAATCTGCAACCCTCTCCAGAAAAAAAAGACATAAGTAAATAATAAGACACAAACAGCTAGACCCCCAAAACATTTGTATAGGAATAATAGCAAATGTAGATGGGGTGTGCTAACCCCAAATGAGCTACTCACAAATCATGGACCATGATATACAAGCACACGTAAGAACCGTGTAGTTTAGACTTTGAATACAACAGCAGTGCGCAAAGTGGGGGGCGCGCCCTTCAGGGGGGACGCGATTCGCTGCGGGGGGCACGGGGTTTACAAGAGGTCCCACGTGCTTCCCGAAGGCATTTAAATGAATGCCGGGCGATCTGCAAGGCCTCTGTAAAAATCTCCTTACCTTGATTCAGACGGCTCCTGGTGACGCATCACCATGGCAACGTGGCGGCAAATGACGCCATGGGGTCATGTGATGTCGCGCTGCCATGGCAACATGACGTCAAGACGCCTGAGTCAAGGTAAACAGGAAGGGGGCGCGAGTTGAGGGGGACAGCTGGCATGGGGGCGCAGGGAAAAAAGATTGCGCTCCCCTGGTATACACCATGACGTTTAAACCGTGGAACTCACACTGATGTGCCAGATGCATCTGACAAAAATGCTCTCAGCGTGTTGTGGGTTTATGAGGGGGCAATCCCTGATTTTGTCTAGGTTGCTTTAACGATGACTTGAACACCTCCTAAACAGATCTGAAGGATACCGTGACAATGCTCGTCTCTGACCAGTATGCTGACCCGCAGGGCTGAGGTAGGGATGCCAATTAACCGACCAGGGACAGAGTCCTGTTAAGAGTACCCGTGGTCGGTAAGCAGGCAAAGGGTCAGGGCTGGCAGCAGTGGTGCAGAATCCAGGCGACAGGCAAAAGGTCAGGGCAGGCGGAAGGATGCAAGGTCGGGGTCACGATCCGGGGTCAGCAACAGGAATTCCAAATTAACAGGGAAGCCACAGGGATAGGCTAGTCACAGCAACAGGCTAGCCTCTGGAACAGGGAAGCCACAGGGATAGGCTAGTCACAGCAACAGGCTAGCCTCTGGAACAGGGAAGCCACAGGGAAGGCTCAGGAACAGGGAAGACTCAGAAACTAGAGCCCAGGGTGGCCAGGAACACAATGAAAAGTATACAATGCTCAGGCAGGGGCCGGAAGTTACTGGCTGCTATTTAAGCCCTTGAACAGGTGCAGCCAATATATCAGGCTGCCAGTAATCAAAATGTCCACAGCAGCCAGGTAAGAGCGGGCCCCAGCCTGGACTGCGACCCTTACAGATACAATCGTTATAGGCAAAAACCAGCTGAAAAATGCAGCCGTTTGCACAGGAGCTTCTTCTAAAGTTGTTTTTCTAATTCAGAGCAGACAAACTACCTTCTGCTTATCGGGGGAAATCATCATTACGGCCAAGACCATTCACATGCTTAAGCTTGGCCTTACATTTTTTTGTTTTTATGAGTCTGACCGAGGGATCATCAACTAAAGATGGAAGTTTTCATCCAGAAGAGGAGGCAGGGGCCAGAGCGGCTATTCTATCCAAGAAAAAAAAAAAGCAAGAGCAGCTCATATATGCAAGATTTCCACATATACAAAGCAAAAACACATACCAAGCCAATGTAAAGTTAATCCGGACAGGAGGCGCATACCCGCTCCAATTTCTCCCACTTCCAACATTATTTATAGGAGCAATTCTAAGATATACCTATAGATGGAGAACGTTTTGTAAATTGATATAATAAAAGTCCAGTCTCACTTAGGTTTAGTAGATTAAAAAGGCATCCATCACCGACTTGTAACCTATGAAAGGTCACTGCAAGTTCATTTTGAACTCCATTGGGACAATACCTAAGGAACTTCACCTGAAGTGCTATTTTAAATACAAAAGTGTGAGAATTGAATAAAGTTTTACAGAAGTGATGTTCCAGATTCACAGAGCTTGTGTTTGTAATATACCGGTCCTCAGTATTTGTCGCAGTGCAAGGCAAGCTAAAGTCTTAAATAAAGTGGACTCCATTGCAGATTATACAACATGTACAGATAAGATAAGCAAAGCACCACTATTACCTGGTTTCCTAGTGTGTTATTTCCTGCCGGATCTCCAGCTGGTAACCTGTTTGGTGGACACATTTCATCTCTAAGTAATCAGAAGAAAGTGCATTTTTAGACATTATGAGCATTGATACTTGTCACTGTTGCATTCAGAGTTCAGCAATATTTGACATTAATTCTTCCCTGACATAAAACACAGACAGAGGGATTTTGAATTAAGTATGTGACCAGAGCAATGCGTAAGCAAAGAAAGTATATTGCAGATATAGATACACACACACACACACACACACTGAGAAAACAGTGCTTCTTGAAGATCCCGGTCTACTGGGAGCTACAACTCGTTGAGCGAAAGACTTATGTCCATATTTACTGAGCAGTGCTATTTCATAAGACACCATCAAGGCCTAAATCTGGTCAGATTGAAATAATTTTTAAGAAATGGAAGGAAAAATTAGAGAAACGTCAGAAACATAGCTTACAAAAGGAATGTACTGCGAGATTTGAGCATGAATAAAGGGATGTAATCAGTCATGTAATGGGGACCTGGAGAAATAAAATTATCGGTAAGTAACATTTCTGTTTTCTCTGCTGTGCCTCCTTGTCAGTGCATTACATTAGGGAATGTCCCAAAATTCTGTAGGGGCACAGTACCTAGGTAAAGCAAATTATTATGAAACAACTGCCCGGAGGATCTTCCTGCCAAAGGTACATAATGCTGATAAGGTTAACTGGTGATATCCCAAGAAGGTATAGAGCAAAGACCATGTTGCCGCTTCCAAGACTTGCTTTGCTGATATAGCTTGCTTTATTGCTTATGTGGCCATAGCTCTGCTGGAATGAGCCTTAATTGATTATGGAAGGGTCACCCCTGACGCTTTCTAAGTCTCCTGAAGAACGGTCATGATACATTTTGAACTTATCTTCAGTGTTGCTTGTCCCTTACGTTGATCAAAAAAAAAAGGATTACTTGACCTACTGAATTCTTGAAATGTATTATATATATATATATATATATATATATATATATATATATATATATATATATATATATATATATATATATATAACACACACACACACACACACGGACGTGAAAAAGAAAGTACGCCCTCTGAATTCTATGGTTTTACATATCAGGACATAATCATCTGTTCCTTAGCAGGTCTTAAAATGAGGTAAATACAACCTCAGATGAACAACACAACATATTACACCGTGTCATGATTTATTTAACAAAAATAAAACCAAAAGGGAGAAGCCATGTGTGAAAACTAAGTACACATTATGATTCAATAGCTTGTAGAACCACCTTTAGCAGCAATAACTTGAAGTAATCGTTTTCTGTATGACTTTATCAGTCTCTCACATCGTTGTGGAGGAATTTTGGCCCACTCTTCTTTACAACGTTGCTTCTGTTCATTGAGGTTTGTGGGCATTTGTTTATGCACAGCTCTCTTAAGATCCTGCCACAGCATTTCAATCGGTTTGAGGTCTGGACTTTGACTGGGCCATTGCACCACCTTGATTTTTTTCTTTTTCAGCCATTCTGTTGCAGATTTGCTGGTGTGCTTGGAATCATTGTCCTGTTGCATGACCCAATTTCGGCCAAGCTTTAGCTGTCGGACAGATGGCCTCACATTTGACTCTAGAATACTTTGGTATACAGAGGAGTTCATGGTCGACTCAATGACTGCAAGGTTCCCAGGTCCTGTGGTTGCAAAACAAGCCCAAATCATCACCCCTCCACCACCGTGCTTGACAGTTGGAATGAGGTGTTTGTGCTGATATGCTGCGTTTGGTTTTTGCCAAATGTGGCACTGTGCATTATGGCCAAACATCTCCACTTAGGTCTCATCTGTTCAAAGGACATTGTTCCAGAAGTCTTGTGGTTTGTTCAGATGCAACTTTGCAAACCTAAGCCGTGCTGCCATGTTCTTTTTAGAGAGAAGAAGCTTTATCCTGGCAACCCTTCCAAACAAACCATACTTGTCCAGTCTTTTTCTAATTGTACTGTCATGAACTTTAACATTTAACATGCTAACGGAGGCCTGTAGTCTGAGATGTAACTCTTGGGGTTTTTGCAATTTCTCTGAGCATTGCACGGTCTGACCTTGGGCTGAATTTGCTGGGACTCCACTCCTGGGAAGATTGGGAACTGTCTTGAATGTTGTCCACTTTTGAGTAATCTTTCTCACTGTAGAATGATGGACTTTAAATTGTTTGGAAATGGCCTTATAACCCTTCCCAGATTGATGGGCAGCAACAATTGCTTCTCTAAGATCATTGCTGATGTCTTTCCTCCTTGGCATTGTGTTAACACACACACCTGAATGCTCCAGACCACCAAACTGCTAAAACTTCGGCCCTCTGTCTCCCCTCCTCGCTGCCCTTACAATTAAACCTCTATCCCAATCAATCCGACGTAAAAGCAATATTAAGGGTATTGGAAAAGACTCGTACAAAATCTCGCTATTTGCAGATGACATAATTCTCACATTGGCAAATCCCTTGACCCCTCTACGTAATCAACCTTGGAAGAGGTTGGTGCTATGTGAAGCTATAAAATCAACACAGACAAGAACGAGGCATTAAACATATCACCTCCTGAACACGAGGTCAAGCTCATAGAGAGTAACTTCAACTATAAGTGGCAAAAGTCGCATATAAAATATTTGGTTGTCTCCATTACTAAAGCGCACCAGATGCTGTAGCAACACAATTACCCCAAACTCATATCTCAGATTAAGAAGGATCCTGCCAAATGGCATAGCTATCAAATTTCTTGGTTAGGGCAGATGTGCTCACTCAAAATGAATATTTTAGCCAGGTTAGTGTACTTCTACCAAACTCTTCCAATCATGGTCCCCTATAAAGGGTGCTCCTGATGTTACCTAAGGAGGGTGGGGGCATGGTGGTCCCAGAACTGCATATGTACTACTTGGATTCCCAAGTAAAACAGATCAGCTATGTGGGTGCGTGCTATGTGAACAGATGGGAGGCCTGGCTCTCTGAGGCAGTCTCGCTCCCTGTGAAACTATGGCTGTCCAAAGGGCAACAGCAGCTCTATAAGCTCAGGTCCCCGACTATTAACCAAGTCAAAATAAGGAACTTGGTTAAACCTAAATTCCCCTCTTTCTAACAACCCTTAAAAATTAACACCGTTAAGGGACAATCCCAACTTCCCACCGGGTATCCTATGGAGCCTATGAAACGTGGAGGAAGGCAGGGATTAAGGATAGAGAAGATTTACTAGCCAGGGATAGGCCACGTAACTTTGAAAAACTGTGTTCAAAATACATGCTCCCACAATACGAATTGTTCAGATTTCTGCAGATCGGGCATTTTTTCCTGAAGGAGGCTCAGTCCAGAGTATTCTTGAGTTGCCTGTGTTGCCTGTTGTTCTGTGAGGATTACCAAAAGGGCCTAATTACGAAGCTCTATCGAGAATTGATCCCTGTAGGGAGAACCTAGGAACACAAATATATGATTCAATGGGCGTTAGATCCGACCATAGACATAACTACGGAGGACCGGGAGGATATTTGGGAGGGAGCCTCCAAATCCTTTTCATTAACATAAAAAAAAGAACATTTATAAAATCCTGTTCCAGTTGTATTTAACACCTTAGAAACTGAGCAAAATATACCCAGCAACTTCAGACAAATGCTGGAGGGAAGGGTGGAGGGGAATAACTTGCCCTGGCTGGTGACTCCAGGTCTTAACGGAAGAGGACCTCGGCTGTTGGGAAGGTAGCGGTACTTGGGTACAGGCAGAATGGTGCAATAGTAGCTCATGGATGCGCCCTGCACCAAAGTGAACCAGAAACAGCGGCTTCATAGAAGACAAAAAAAAAAAACGACCATTGAACCTCCTCCTAGCTGGCAGGACACCGAATAACTGACTGCAGAACGATTTAGTAGGAGATTATGTCTAAAACAACTCAGGTGATCTGTGGCCTAACTCCAGGTGGGAGGAGCCTTTTTCCTACTATCGTGGGCCAATGTCACGGTAGCTTATGACAAGATATAATGAACACCAAATATCTGGGTTGAACTGAACGAGGCTTAGATATAATAAAATATATTTATTCCTTAAAAAAGGTGAACACAGCAATATAGTACAATTAACAGACAAGAAGGTAACACTTACTTAGGGTTGGGGGATGGAGAAGTATCAGCTAGCAATTCTCCAGCAATCCGGTGACATCCCAGGTGGAATCAGAAGAACAACTACAACTGTAGGGTTGACACAGTTTATATACCTGTGTAACCCTATTCTTAACATTGAATACAGACTATTGGTGAACAATTATCTGTATCCAATCCCTAACGTGGAGACACAGATTAACCCATGCCCCCCAGCTAATTAGCCCATGTGTACTGGGACTCTATGGGTAGCCCCATAATTAAATCAGGGGCAACGACCAGTCTACCAAATGAAGTATCTGCATTGTTTGTAGGTGTAGACATAACACTTACAAACCACTCCAGTTTGATGATTCTCCACCCTCAGGTAACAATTACAGTGGCAGAGTCTGTTGATTAGTACTTGGTCGGTTGATTAGTACTTAGTGTAAACAATCAGGCAGTTAACTTTTGATCACAGTGCTTAGGCTCAATCAGCCGGCTGCCCTTCATGACCTATTAGCATAGCAGATGGAGTCTGCATTGTCAGAGCAGATCCAAAATACCATACATATACACTTTAATATCTACACATATTAATAAGTTCCATTCTGGTGGGCTCAGTGGGTCGAAATTTGACAGTTTTTAATGCCTACAGTAACTCCACACATTGGCCAAATATCAACTCTCTGCGACCTCCAGAACTGGAGATACAGAAATGCACTTTAAAACATTAAAATACAGGATTATAATGAAACATGGGAACAGGGGAACATACATTTTCCTGACATGACAAGGTGTAAGCCGCATTCCTGGACCGCAGTCCAGTTAACCCCTTGCCTCCATGGTGAGGTCAGGGGGTGGCCATATGGGGTGCAACCCCTTTAATACCGGGCCAACCCCCCTCTCCCTCTACAGCCAACATGGAGGAACGGAAGAGAAAAACTATTTAAATACATACACGTAAATGCGTAAAAAAAAAAAATCTCAGCAAGAAATTTCACGTCATCAACTCACCTCCCTGTGAACCCTAAACCGTACCTCAGTTTTTGTATGCGTGAAATTTCCTCTCTGTAAAGACTGTCCAAGTTCTGCATTCTTCTTGCTGTTTCAGAGTCCAGCCATGCCAGTCTGTTAAAAAAGAGGGAGGTAGGTTTACCGAAACAAAATAATGGCTGCTGATAAAAGAAAGTAAAGGAATCAAAACACTATTTTTAAATGGGTAGCCCATGTAGCAGGTAAAAAGACAAAATCTAAAACAACTTATCAATGTAATTGGGGCTTCTTTAGAAAGATGACATTGCACAAATGTAAAAGCTTTTACTTGTTTGTGTCCTGTGAAATGTTAATACAAACAACATGTTATTGGAGCCTTGGAAATGATCACATATTGGTTGGCTAATGAGGACATAATTACAACACAGGGGAAAGACAAAGGAAAGAAGTAGCGATTGACAACGTACGCCTCTAGATTGCACTCATGAGCAGAGCCCTCACTACCTTTCGTAACGGTTTATGCTGGTTTGTCCTTACTTGTTTATGTAATTTACATCGCTCGGTAACCACCATTTTACGTCACTGTTTTACAAATAAACGATAATACTTGTAGGTAAATCATAAAGTAGAGCAAGCAAGGTAGAAGCAGCGCACAGTCATTGGAGTCCGGATCACCAAAATGGAGTATAAAAATATTTTATTCTTCAGCATGGGTAAAAAGGAGACACCAAAGGTACTCCACTGGTGCTTTACCCTCACACAAATCTCTGACTATATAAATCATAAATAAGGTAGATCATAGAAACCCTCATTCATTTGGCTTCCATGCAACATCACCCATTGCAAAAATACGGTAAAAGTACTTATAGCGGTTTGAATCTTTTAAAAACACCTCTACATTTGCATCATTATAAACATCACTTTGGTCCTTATTGTGACTGTTAGTGTATTAAGCACATTTGTGTCACAGATATTTGTTACTGTAGCTCACTACTCATGACGATTACAAACATGTATGGTCAGCGCTGCTGTAGCAGGTTACACTTGAGGAAGTCACACAAAACTGTGTACATCAAATAAAAATATCACTTGTGAGCATTCATGTCTCAGACAGGTCTGCAACCCTCATTTTCATCATTATCTCTTAGCAGAGTGCTTCCACTGCACTAGGAATTCTGGGAAATTACATGCCAATGAGCACACAGTGTCAGAGAACATGTCTGCTTCTGTCAGCAGTGATGGAGTGGATGAGCCACAGATCACTGACCTTATAGCTTCCTCTCCTGCTGCTGCTATCTTCTCAGACTCTGCAATCTTGGGTAGCTCTGCATGATCAGTCCTTGCTATGGAATCATTCAGTCTTTTGTGCTGCCTATCCCAGTTTGCCCTAAGACAGAAAAGAAGAGAAACGAGTTCCCAAAAGCACAAGTACCAATGCAATGCTTCTTTATTGGTCTCCGAACCCTCTTCTCACCTTTTGGGTGAAGCTGGGGGGGATGTTGGGTTGGGAGGCACCCAAGGGGTTTTCTTTTCCCGGACAGGCGGGTGATTCTCTTTCAGCATGAATGCCACGGTCTTCTCTTGAAAATGTGCGCGCTGAGACGGCTCTGTCCGATGCGGCCGGCGAAATCCCTAATGGTAATGGGAGTAGGGGAAAAAAAAGGATCTACCATCAAGAGATTATTTCAAGGACCATGTGTAAGGCTATATTTATTATTATATATTATGGATTGCTTTTCCTTTCCCACACTATATACAAGATCAGCAAGACATTATAAAAATGGGCTTCCACGTTTTGAAGGTACAAATCGCACATATCCGGCCAAACAATCACATTTTGAAGAGAATTTCACAATATAAATTTGTTCCCTTAAACCGATGGCTACTTTTGCTTCTTTGGGCAGTAAATGCGAATCGCATTTCTTGTGGACCTATGAATAAGCGAGCGTTTATCAATTGAACGTTTTCTTTACACTTATCTCGTCTTTATGACAGAGCCAATAAAGATTAAAGGGGCATGGGATTTTCCTTACTCGAGAAACGCTTGTTGAATACAAAATGTGATCATACAAAGGGAGCAGCCAGATTACAAAATCCGTATAAAAAAGTGCCACTCCGGGGGGCCCTTATAATGTGCCCCGATGCTCGCTTTTTTACAAGCTGCATGCGATTGTGGCTCCTGCGGAGCGTCGATCGCGACCCCACACGGAGCCGATCACATGATCGCTCCGAAGAGCAGTCACATGATCACGAGGTGCCGCAGCGTCCGTAGCCACGGAGGTGTCCCGACCAGCTGGCGCTGAAGGGGGATAAGAAATCACAGGCAATACTAGATAAATATTTTTTTTGGCTGCTGCACATTTCGAAAGCCAGCAAGCAAAACAAATATTTAGTGGACTCTTCTCCCAAGCCCCACAAACGAAGGACAAAGCTATTGTGAGGCTCAGCCATGATTATTTACCCAGCCTTCACAGAAAAGTCGCTATCCTCTCCTTTCCTGCTGCAGAGCTTATAAAAGGTCACTTCATATCTGGAATAGGCTTAACAAAAAGGAGCCTTTATACATTAGAAAGGAATAACGAAAAACTTGAAGAAAAAAACCAAAAAAAAACTTCTGAGGTGTCATAGAAAACTCAAGCATTAAATAAAAGGAATTAGTTTATGAATTCTTTCTTACAGTAGTAAGCTGTAATCAATAGGTCTCCGATGTGCAACATTACACAAAACAAACATCTACAGTGGAGTGTAGCTCAGGGGTGGCCAACGCCAATCCTCAAGGGCCACCAACAGGACAGGTTTTAAGGATATTCCTGCTTCAGCACAAGTGACTCAATCAGTGGCTCAGTCTTTGACTTCGACTGAGCCACGTGCGTAAACAGAGATATCCCTGTTGGTGGCTCTTGAGGACTGCAGTTGGCCACCCCTGGTGTAGCTCAATCATGGCAGCAAGACCAATTTGAAGACCTAAACGACTTTCCCCTTCGCTGTGTTTGAAAGCATCAATCCTTTAAAAAAAAAAAAAAACGTACAGTCCTTCCTCTATTGACCAATATATCTAACAAGTTTTTAAAAACGTTTTTAAAGTTGAAAGCTACTGGCATTACTTCCTGTTTCTTTAAAGGGGATTTAAGTGGCCATCAAATAAGAAACTGCATGATGTGGCGGCTTCCTACTGGCTGGAGATTTGGCAGCCATTTTTGTTTTCCCTGCAGGGAGATTTAATCTCAGTAACTTTACTGGTATGCATCTCGGGAACTATGGGGGACCCCTGTTTTTTTTTTTAAATATATATCTGGGGGAATGCTGCTTTAAAAAAAAAACTTAGCTCTGTGCTTGCTGGTGAGTTGGAGCAAGTAAGAATACAAAGTACAGTTTGCCATATGAACACTGCCAACACAGGCCAAGTGCCTTTGTAAAGAACAATTAAATACAAATCAACACACTTAAGGAAAAATAAATACATGGTTGGCAATCTGCTTTAAAAGGGCATTACATAGGTCATTTTGGACGGGGCGGCATGATTGATATTCAGTGCCCCAAGCAGTCAGCCTTGTAAAGAAAATCCTGCCATTCTTAAATAAACTGCAACAGCCAAATGTATGTTTTAAGCATAATTACATGTTACCCCTTTCGCTGTCAGAGGGGACAGCAAAGCATTGCACAGCAAAGGGTTAAGGAAGCTACTTAAACTAAGCAGTTTCATGAACCAATATTGAATGTCTGTTTCCTGTCCTGTGTGTACACATACAGTTGTGATAATGTGTGTATAGATGCGTGCTTTTACACTGCATTGTGTGTGTACCTGCGGTCTCTCTGGAAGCAGCACTCCCTTACTCCTGTGCTGTCCAACTGCAGTCCTCGACAACCCCTTTAAACCACCCGCTTGTATTAAAGCCTCCAGCCCGGATTTAAGGGCCACGCTCCTTTCTGGTGTCGGCAGGTATTCGGCTTCTCTGGCCTCTGTTTGGGTTGCTGTATTCTGAGACTCTGTGGTGTCTGGGGAAGGAATATGCAGTCAAATATTAGGAGAGAAAATCGACAATGCTTTTTTTTTCCTCCCAGAGTGTGTGTGATTCAGGGTAGAAGGAAATCTATACAGAGTTTCTATTGCAACTGGGTTCAACAAAACACAATCATTTCAAAAAGAAAATGCACTAGTAATTGATTACATGGAACCTTGTGCCTTGTGCTACACCTGTAACACAATTTCCACATCAGGTTAATATACCTTGAGGACTTGAACAGGTATTAATATTTCGGACTAGATGGGCCAGAATGAAAAAGGGGATCCAACACGGGTCCTTTAGTGCACTAGAAAACTCCAAGGGGACAGTAACCAAAGTGCCTAAGTGTTGCCGTATAAGTTGACAGGCCTTGAGGCATTTCATGAGGTAGCCATTAGTTAACACACCAAGGACATTACATAGCTACGCAGAATTTGATGATGGATATTCAACATGTGGTCTAATTAATTTATTTTCTGTATATACCGCGGGAAAAGAGAGAATGTAACCCCTGCTCAGCTATATAGTGCAAAGTAGTTGGTGAGTGTAGACAAAGTGCTCAACTGAGAATTGTATCAACATATATCCCAAAGAAAAAGAACTCAGTTATGGTAGCACTCGTTTATCAGATTGTGTTGGTTGTTGTAATTAAAAGTAATCTTTATTTAATTAATAATTAAAATAAGTGGTGCAGAAAGTTAACCAAACAAATATTGTATACAGCAGGGCTGTTTGGGTCCTTGGTTTGAGGCAATTAGTATACCGACTGGTGCTGAACTCACAGAGTATGATTAAGCAAATAATTGCTTCAGGTGTGGGCTCTCTCAGGAACTCGAAGTGCTGTAACGTATATATAGAGTTTACTTAAATATATAGCCTCTGTGCCAAAACGTAACAGTAGTATGTCGCTTGATGTTAAAGCCTTAGAATTGCAGTGGTATAGCAATGCTATTTAGCCATGTGCCAAAGCATAACATAACAATTGTATTAGGGAAGTATATAGTGTTCAGTGAAGTTAATCATAGTATACCAGTATAACCTCTTGTGAGAGGCTAAGAACAAAATAAATGATTATCTATGTTTGATCTGAAGAGAACATCCCGTGGGTAGTCATGCGCGGTGCTGTACTGCACTCACCAAGTCTGGCAGAAGAGCCAAAGCTAACTACAGGCTATATATACGTCTGGAACCAGTATCCTCATAAAATTGCAACATTATATATGGTCTATGCAGCTTTGTGGGTAGCTAGCTGATGTTGCCAAGTATGTGAGATTCTTTGTTGACCATCGTTTCGCGTGAACGCTTTATCAAGACTGACAGGCTAGTAATTTTATAACAGTCGGTATACTAATTGCGTCAAACCAAGGAGCCACACAGCCCTTCTCTATACAATATTTGTTTGGTTTACTTTCTGCACCACTTAGTTTAATTATTAATTAAATAAAGATTACTTGGTGCTACTATAGCATGCAGTCTACCGGTGATCTGTGGCCCACTTCTGTCAGTTTAACCCTAACGTGCATTCTGTCAGTTTAACCCTGACGTGCATTCTGTCAGTTTAACCCTAACGTCCATTCTGTCAGTTTAACCCTAACGAGCATTGTCAGTTTAACCCTAACGTCCATTCTGTCAGTTTAACCCTAACGTCCATTCTGTCAGTTTAACCCTAACGTCCATTCTGTCAGTTTAACCCTAACGTCCATTCTGTCAGTTTAACCCTAACGTCCATTCTGTCAGTTTAACCCTGACGTGCATTCTGTCAGTTTAACCCTAACGTCCATTCTGTCAGTTTAACCCCAACGTGCATTCTGTCAGTTTAACCCTAACGTGCATTCTGTCAGTTTAACCCTAACGTGCATTCTGTCAGTTTAACCCTAACGTGCATTCTGTCAGTTTAACCCTGACGTGCATTCTGTCAGTTTAACCCTGACGTGCATTCTGTCAGTTTAACCCTGACGTGCATTCTGTCAGTTTAACCCTAACGTGCATTCTGTCAGTTTAACCCTAACGTGCATTCTGTCAGTTTAACCCTGACGTGCATTCTGTCAGTTTAACCCTGACGTGCATTCTGTCAGTTTAACCCTGACGTGCATTCTGTCAGTTTAACCCTGACGTGCATTCTGTCAGTTTAACCCTGACGTGCATTCTGTCAGTTTAACCCTGACGTGCATTCTGTCAGTTTAACCCTGACGTGCATTCTGTCAGTTTAACCCTGACGTGCATTCTGTCAGTTTAACCCTGACGTGCATTCTGTCAGTTTAACCCTGACGTGCATTCTGTCAGTTTAACCCTGACGTGCATTCTGTCAGTTTAACCCTGACGTGCATTCTGTCAGTTTAACCCTGACATGCATTCTGTCAGTTTAACCCTGCGTGCATTCTGTCAGTTTAACCCTCATTTGAATTCCTATAGTCAGTACACTGCAAACTAAGGGGCTTATGCAGAGAGGAACGTTAAAAAAGTTTAAAATGGCTGTAAAATAGCCACAGATTTGCCGTTAGTGAAGGTGTTATGCAGAGAACGTCGTTAACTCATTTCGGCAAAAAACTGCAAATTGCCAACTTTTCCTGGCTATTTGAAACTCGCCATACTAATGCACATATTGGCGTGTTCCAGCGATTCGTAGCTTCTGGAATACAACGCTATATTAGCATGGCGAGTTTCAGGTTCTCGCCACGAGTTTGGCAAGTTTTACAGCTCTGAAAAAATTTCTGAGCACTTTTAAAAATCGCGCCATTTTCTCCTGAGTTTAAGGATTTCTGGCTAGTTTTTTCGCCAGAAGATGGTGCTATTTCCTTATCTATGCTCTCTGCATGAGCCCCTAAGTTTGTGCGAAATTGTAGAACTGGTGTTCTTTTTTTGTCACGGAAATACCTATGAACACAACAGTGACTCTTACTTTGGATGCCAAAATACGCATTTTGAAGAAAATGAGAGGCGTTCCTAATGAGCTATTTCAATCACACCTTGATCACATTTGCTGGAAAGTGCTAAGAAAGGATGCAGAAGATTTGTTTTTACAATTTCTTAAAGACATACAAAGTGTTTATCGTTACAAACCAATGAGCAATATTGTTCCTTTGTAGTATAATAAAAACCAATACATACCATATAGTTCCTTTGTTTAGTAGATAAAGTAGACTGCACGCTATAGTAGAACAGTAGAAGTAGAATGCACGCTATAGTAGAACAGTAGAAGTAGAATGCACGCTATAGTAGAACAGTAGAAGTAGACTGCACGCTATAGTAGAACAGTAGAAGTAGACTGCACGCTATAGTAGAACAGTAGTAGTAGACTGCATGCTATAGTAGAACAGTAGAAGTAGAATGCACGCTATAGTAGAACAGTAGAAGTAGAATGCACGCTATAGTAGAACAGTAGAAGTAGACTGCATGCTATAGTAGAACAGTAGAAGTAGACTGCACGCTATAGTAGCACCGATTACTTTTAATTACAACCAACACAATTAGATAAACGAGTGCTACCATAACGGGGTTCTTTTTCTTTGGTATATAATTTCTTTTCTGACCAATACAATTACAGTGTTCAATTATCTCTATTATCTCTCCAATTAACGGTTTTACTGGCAAGGCTTTAACATACAAGGTAAACACTTCTTACCAACCACAAGTGATCTCCTTACATCTGCCCACTTCTCTTCCCGGGGCTCTCGCTGCTTGTGGACAGGAGGGGGACATTTCTTCTCTCTGCTGGGAGACCCAGCATGCGGTTCACGGGTAGATCCCTTTCTGGTGGACGGAGACCGACTTGCAGCTGCATTCGGTGTATTCGCTTTTCTAGTGCGGGATAACATTTTGCCTTCAAGAAGAATGTCCAAATCCTACAGGGGCATCAAGATGTGTTATTTCATTGCAATTAGTTCAGAGAGGTACATTTCAGGTATTCTTGTATTGAAAGCTGGTGTCAAGAGTTCTCAGCAGGTGGTGTGGGTTTTGTAGAAGTCATCTAGCCTCATTAATTAGACCCTGCATTCTGTCAACACTTAGCAGGCAGATTTAAATCTGCAGACCAAGCAACATCCTACATGTGTGTTGTTTCAATAAATCAGTTCTGTAGTATGAGAAAAAATACTTGTAGAATTTTTTAAAAACAACTCTGAATGACATTTTGAATGTATTATAATGTAACACACCTTTTTTGTTTCTATAGCAACCAATTACAAAGTCACACTGACTGCAGAAAACTCCTCTGCAGCCATTTAGTAAACAACCGCGACATCGATCGGCAACGTAGCTAATTACTTATCATTGCGTGGACTGTATTGATGCACATATTAAAAAGGAATTTAAAAAAAACAAAAACCTTGGACGGCTGCTTTAAGCTTTAGCTCTTTCAGAAGGAAAGATACATCAGAGACATATCAGCAACAGATACACAAAATGCAAAGAAACTAATAAAACTATAAAGTCGCAGCAGAGTATCGCTCTCAGCTCCTAGAAACAGCTAATCAGCTTAAATTAGGCATAAGATCTCGCTCACTGGAAACATTTTAGTCTGAGTATTACAATCATTTTCATTTTATTTACATAGGAGCCGGTTGTTTTGTTCATTTATTCTCAAAGAAATACTTCGCTGAGATGATGCATTGCAAAGGGAAGGGAAGGCTTGTGGCCTTTGTGGCTTAGGAACCATGACAAAACTAGGGTATGTGCAGCTCAAAGGGCATATTCATTAGTGTGAGGGTCATATTTAAGAAACTAGTTAGTGTTCTAAATTTGACACAAACTGTATTAATCCCTCACCTAGGACTTAGTTGGTGGAAGTGGAGGAAAAAGAGGGACAGGAACACAATGTGATGCAAACCAATTTAGCAAGTGCTGCACTGAGCTCCTCCACTGCTAATATCCAAAACACACTGATGGCAAGAGCCAGATGTTCAGCATAATGATCTCTATCTGCGGAGCCGGACGCCTCTGCGCAAACGCTGGATACGGCGGGCGCTTCTGCGCACGCTTTGGCTCGCGGAGACAGCCACTTCTGCAGTCCGACGGCCTCTTCTGCCAACAATTATGTCACTTCCGTTGCATTACCTTCGTCTCCATGAAGGAGATTTGTGCCAGCAAAAAAGTTTCACTTAAAAAAAACAAAAAAAACACCTACGTTACCTCAACTTGCTGGAGAATGGATATGATGGTGTTTGAAGCTGTGAGCTCACTTCCTGCCTCAACCTTTGCAGTGCAGAGGGAGAGCTGGCGGATGAGTTGCCCAAGTTCCTTGTAGAGAGCTGGAACCTGCTGCTCCCCTCGCTCACTCAACTGAGTGACAAACAGCTGCAGTGCCCGGATGGCTCCTCTGTGGACAGCAACCAGTCTGGACATAGTGCGAGACTGAAAAAGACAATTACCAAGTGTTGCTAATAGCATTAGTGGAAGCAACCAGGCGAGATGGGGCTGGTCACCTCTTCACTGACAGATTTTTGCAACACATTGTTTTGCAGTGAAATGATTACGGGACATATTTTCTAAGCAGTGTTATTCCAAAAGACACCTTCTGGTGACAGAAGGCACCTTACCGGCCATTTAAGTGCACAGGCTGTAAGGAGTTTTGCGGAGTAGAACTGCTTACAATATAATAGATGGACAAAACTAGAGCCACATTTACCCAGTATGCTCTCCTTTATCCATTTCCATGTTATGACATGGGTCTATTACCCCTTTCCTATAAGATTTGATTTATATGTTAGAAAACAGCATGGAATTGGGTGACTCATTTGATGAGTGGCAACCTAGGATAAAAACAAATGGCTATCCATCATCGTTTTGCCAAGGTGGGGACACTACCAGCTTGGAGTTCGAGTTTTGACCCCACAAAAACTTTTGATCTAGATTCTCTCCGGCCAGTACTGAAAGCCAAAGCATTCTGGGTAAGGTCAACTAAATGTATTTATTCTAAACTCAATTAGAATTATTGCTGTGTGAGAGAATCTCCATGTGAGATTTAGGTGACTTAACTACAGTTATTTCTTTAGGAAAGGTCACGTGACTATCGGACACAGACTCTGCATAAATTTCTTTCAGCAGTGTGAAATCGTCCGGTGAATTGTGCCGTGCTCATGCCCAGATTGTTTCTCTGACTCATGCTTTCTACATTTGCCATATATTTATATATAAACCCAATGATTGGTATATTAGTATCCCAGATCATCCATATTTTGCTTTATCATCTCATCCATTTTACTGAATGTATCGGAGGTCAGAAGGTGTCCGACCATTCACTGAAACGTCAGAGTGCAAACTGCAGTCGGTCTCTCCCAAAAACAGATATGACAAAGTGCCAGCATTTTGGTCTTAACAAGGCTAATTAAATGTTGGCAGCAGCATATTCTACTATACGTATCCATGCAACTCGACAGAAACCAATCACCCCCTTACCTTCTTTGTGTGCTTGATTTTTTGGGGGCTGAGTTGCTCCAAATCATTTTGGATTTCTTTCACCTGTTCATTAAAAAGAACAAAAAAAGTGAATAGGAGGGGAAACAAACAAGACAAAAACGCATACGTTTTTATCACACAGAATAACCGAGTCAGTTATTGAAAGACTGTTCTTACAGAAGCTGCACAAATAACTTTGTAACGAGAAAAGCCAAACATGTAAAACAAGGTGCTGTGGGCATTCTACTCTTAGGCTACGGCCCCGCTGTCAGCTCCAGCATTTTTGATTATTAAGCTCGGCTAACACGGTACAGATACCTCTACATATATATTTTTATTTATTTTTAAGTGCGCTTGGATTGCCTCTTTAGCCTCTCTTAAAGATGGTGGATATCAGTTGAACTCCTTCACTGCAGTGCACAACATGCTGTTGGATGGCAGAAGTTAATACCTGCTGTTGGAGAACATAAAGCATTCTAGCAGAGCGTGTTGCTCGCTCCTGCTGGCGGATGCGACCCCGAGCTTCTTCATCAGGATCCAATACGTCCCCGGAGTGTTCTAAAAGAAAACATACTCATTTATAGAGGTTGCCACTGCCTTCTAACCCCACTCTGTGCTTTAAACTTTAAGTAGGCAAGAAAAAAAAAAATGTATGTAGCACTCAAGGAATCGAACACAATGTTTAGAGTTTAGTGGAAGACAAAAAAAACGATAGCGCTTCAGGGCAGCAGCCATTTAGTCAGATCCCCCCCCTGGGAAAGGGCTGCTGCCCAGAAACATAAGTTCTGGTTTTTGTGTCCTGCACTAAGCTCGAAGCCAGGGGTGCGCAAAGTGGGAGGAGCGGCGGCTACAGAGATCCCGCGCCATCCCCCAAGGCATTTAAATTAAGTGCTGGGGGGACCGCGCGAGGCCTCTGCAGCTTCTCCTACCTGATATTCGGCGATGCGTCGCCATGGTAACCGGCGGCATACGACGCTGTGGGGTCACGTGACGTCACATGACCCCGCACGTCATTTGACGACGGAGTCTTGCAGGAGGGGGCGCGAGTTGGGAGGTAAGAAGGCAAGGGAAGGGGTGGGGGGGGGGGGCGCAGGGTCAAAAAAAACTTTACGCACCCCTGATCTGGGCAAATGCATTTTGTATCATACATTGTACTTGATTCTTTCAGTGTGCTGCATAAATGTCTCCTTGCCTACATATATCCATGGGTAGTGTGGACAGGACTACCCTGTATGTTCTATGTCTTTATAAATGTGGAGTGCAGCCTATACCCATTTCTTTCAACTGTAAGGGGCAAAAGCTACAGAGTAGATGTTGGTTCACCTTACAGTAATGCAACATGTTTTACAGAATAAAGGATCTAGGTCCTTAAAGACTTTAGAAAGATCAGTTCCTCTGCATCTATCCTGTACTATTTTCTTGATCCAGAGCAAGAAATAATCCTATACAGCAGGTGGCAAATAGAGTCAAAAGAACCTCAGATAAAAATCCAGAGTGAGGTTGTAAAAAGCATAACGCGAAACGATCGTCGACGGGGGCTTTTTTAAATGTGGCAATAACAGCTTATTACTTAAGACAGCAAACAGGGTTTGATTATTTAGCTTAAGGTTGCGATCTCTGAGGTGAACGGCTTGTAACGCCATCAATATAGACTAATTGAGCAGGAGCTTGAGTCTCTGATAATTACCGAGAGGGCTAGCAGTTCAGCTGCAGGAGAAATCTTCCCTGCAGAAATAGAGCAGTGACACACAGCCGTGATACCGGAGGTGAGAGGCTCAGCATGCCATTTCCACTTGATAGGTTTTTTCCACGTGAGAAGAGCGGATAGAAGCCTCACCAAACTGATATATTGGCATATGAATATTCCGCAGCATTAAGCAGTGACACACAGCCGGAATACCGGGGGTGAGAGACTCCGCATGCCATTACTACTTGATAGGTTCTATCCACGTGAGAATAGCGGATAGAAGCCCCATGAAACCAATATATTGGTATTTGAATATTCTGTACTCCGGATAGAGCAAGCATATATGCTAGCTCACTGTCACCTCAGTATATACTATATGCTATCTATGCATTACAGTGTGCTATTTGCCACATGAGTGTATGGCTTTAACACTATTTATACTACTCCCTCCCCTCTCCCCCCGACCAGAGGGAATATTATATCTCATACCTGCTAGCTGCAGTTCACATCTCTGATGACTATAAGCAATTTGATATTACCACACTATAAGACCAACAATAGGGGTCTATTTGCAAGTTGTGATCAGTCAACTGCTGGCATTGTTCCAGCTTGGACTCACACAGAGTCTTTTTAATATAGAGCACGTCTAAGAGGTAAATTAAGGTTTCAGTACCTTAGAACTAAGTTTTTAGGCTACCTGCAACACTTTTGACAGAGTGAGGTTGACCTTGGCAGCCCACGGGACTTTCTACTGTTTATTTGTATCCCAGATTAAGATTTGACAGATGTAAATAGTGTGGTTCCCTTTTGGAAAGCAATGCTGCTTCAAATTCGTTCACCATTATTGTTACTACTTTCTCTGGAAGCACATTTTTACATCTAAAAACCTTCTTGAGATAGTTTTTTGTTATGCCCTCTCAGTAAAACGGAAGCCAGGACCTCAGTTTACCTCTCTGTGCCAGCTCTTCGATTTTCTGCATGTAGGTGCGCAGCTCTTCTTGCAGACGCTTCACCTCCTGCTCACTTTCCTCAGCCTCTGCTTTGGGGCTGGTCCTGTTCCCAGGCCCTGGATCACGGGTAGGTGGAGAGTCCAACATGCATGACTGCATCCTGTTTCTATCTGCGGTGTACACGTAGACCCGAGCACCTGACCTGGTCACTTCGGCTTTTGATGCATTGTTGGGACGGCTGCTTGTCTTCGGAGGTTGAGGTTTTGCTTTGACCTTTTCAGTGGCATGTGGAGGAAGAGCCTTGTGTCCTTGTGGTTTTTGCTTAATCTCCAGTTTCTCTCCAAGGTGCTTTCGTTTCACATCTCGCTTGGCAAGTTGGACAGCGTGGTTGAGCCGTTCTTCTGATACGACTGTGAAGGACACAGAAGGGGAGGGATTTCTCAACACATCCCGCTCTGCTAAATCCTCTACTGGCTGGCGAGGTGTGCTCAGTTTCTCTATTGTAATCGGACAAGGGCTGAAAAATCGGGCGGCCAAATTAGCTGGGTGAGAAATAACGTCCCGATTGAACTGGAGCTACAAAGCAAAATGACACAATACATGACAGGTTACAGTGTTATTAGCCTGAACTGTACCCCTCGCGAGTACCGGGTTATTCCTGAACAAAATGTATTGAACTCACATAATAAAAAGGAATCGGCCTACCCTTTTAGCTTAAGTTTCATCATTTCAGATGTGAAAAGGTTTCAAAGTTAACCTCTTCACTGCTATAGGGGCCAGTGAAGCACTGGATGAATGTAATACAATGCACACACAGCACGGGCCTGGCCTTCATGAAGAGAAATGTGTTGCATCTGCTTCTAGCAGCAAAGAGGTTAGGTCTGAAAGCCTCAATTTAAACAGCTCAAAAACAAATTATATGGGATAGACGGGTCCCTATTTAGTAAGCAATGCTTTTCCATAGGACACCCACCCCCGCTTCGGAGGAGACCATCCGCTTGAATGAGCCATGTTTACCAAGCAGTGCTAAAAGTTGTCTTAGGAAGTTGGCGCGGCTTAGTAAATATGTTTCACAATGCATTATCCTTTCATTAGGGCTGTGTTTTCCAACTCCAGTCCTCAGGGAACCCCAACAGGTCAGGTCTTAAGGATATCCCCGCTCCAGCACAGGTGGGTCAATCAGCGACTCAGTCATTTTGACTGAGCCACCTGTGCTGGAGCAGGGATATCCTTAAGACCTGACGGGGTTCCACGACGACTGAAGTTGGGAAACACTGCATTAGTGGTTCATATCGATTAAAAGAATGCTGCAGTGATTCTAAAGAGGACATTAACGCTTGAAAGAAATTATCCTGAGTAATCTTTATCCATAGACCTGAGCAAATATTACCTATAAATATTGGTTAATTCCCTCCAAGTGTTGGTCTAGTTGTGATTTGCCACAAATAAAGTCTAGTTTTAGTAAAAAGGTGTGAGACTTATATGTCCTGTAGTGCAGGTCTTACTTTGTGTATTCTCCCTTGGAAAACAGAACAACTTGATGGGATTTTCATTTGTAATAATACTCGTGTTAACTGCTCATCTGCCATTATTTTTTAACTGGAGAAAAAAAGTGTCATGATCACAGCAAACTATAGAAGGCCACATTTCATACCACATTTTGTACCCAGATAATTTCTGAAATCCCACATCCGGATAATTTATCACGTCTCTCTCGAGCTCTGCTCTTTCCCGTGTTAATTCTAATTACCAACCTGAGTTTGGGGATGTGAGGGCTTCCATAATCCCTGCAACTGGTGGCTTCCATTGTGTGGTGAAATATTTATGCCGGATAAGTCCAGCTTTGATGTTCTTGGGTAATGCTGAAAATCCAAAGCCATCGTTACACCTTTGGAGAAACACAAAAAAAAGCAGAAGATGAGCATGGAGCCCAGTGTATGCCCTCGATCAATGCTTCTCAGTCTCGCTCTACCACAATGTTTATACATCACATCCCATCTGGATTTTATTTTTCACCTCGATTTTAACTACCGTAGTAAAAATCAGAATCCCATTCTCAACACGGCAGCTGCCTTTCTGAGACGTCTAGAGGGTCTCTTTCATATCAGAAATCTCACTAATAATGGATAAATCGATATAATGGTTCCCAGCACTCAGTATGAAAAAACAGACACAAGGGTCAATATGTGAATGAAAATGATATATTCAAGAGTAATACAGATCAAAAGCCAACCCTAATGGGGGCTAGGTAGGAATTAAGCATTGAACTAATCAGTAAACAATGGGTAAAAAAATGGATTACCTTGACCAGGCCGTTTGTTATACGTTGTCCTTTTTCACTCCCCCCCCCCCCCCCCGTTTTTTACTATGTTTTGTTCCCTATGTATTCCCTCCATCCCCCTCACCCCTTTTTTTTAGGGGTCCCTCTCTGTGCCCGTGCACCACTACATTTATTTTCTTATTGTTTCACATCACCTGTGGTGGAGTGCTGCCTTTCTCACATACTTTTTGTATCACTAATAATGGGTTGCAGTGTAGAAGTGTTCATTTGCAGACCTGTCATATTAATTTTTATTTTTCAGCCAATCTTACATGTTTTAGCTCTGATTGGTATCAATATTTTCCCATTAAAAAAAAAATTGAATATTCACCAAACCGCATTTATTGCATCGCCCGATGACATTTCTAGATATGTGAACCTCCAAGTACTTGTCAGTGGGGTTTTTGGGAGCTGACTTATATCAGTGAGACGAGGCCAGTCTGAATTTGTTTTAGGATTTGCTAACCCACAGTAGACAAGAGATATCGTCATGTATGTAACACGTGAAGGACAGGCCTGTACGGTTTCACTATTACATCACAACATCGGATCGCACAACGTCATGACACGGATCACACAGTATCATGACATTGCATAGTATCATGACAGCTCATCGCACAGTATCATGACAGATCTCCCTTGTTGCTCCATTGAGCATTACAACGAATGACCTATGAGTTACTAAGAGACATCAGGGATATATCACCTGTGTGTCTGGATCCTCTGATGGTGGGGAGGCTGGTGACTCCAGCGCCTCACACCCGCTCCGGGCCGCTCTCTGTCCCCAGCTCACACATATCCTGGTGACACACATGCCCAGCAGTTGAAACCGGCGCCATGACAACAGCCGAAGGGCCTGATGGGAGCAGCTGGCACTAAGTCTCAAATCAGTTTCTACGAGTCGCCGCACGGACCAAACCTCCTCGAATGCGGCCTCACGCGGGCGGGAATAGTCCAGCTAACAGGATCAACGATAAAATATTCGGAAAAGTTCAAGCCCTTTGACGGCCATTATCCATTTGGCAAACGTATAACAAAAATATATATGTGACAATATAGACGTGTTCACCAAACATACACACTTCAGCTATATTTGATTGAAACTGAATGATCCACGTAGGGCTGATTCGTCATTTCCCAAACCAAAGATGGTCGTCATTAGCGCCTTACGTAAGTGACGCAGCAGTTCCATCTGCGCTTCAAACCTCTCTTTCAAACCAATGACCCGTGTCACGTGGATGCGTTTTATGTTGTTGCTTGTAACAGATACGAGTAAGTACCACTGTGGCCCATCAGGCACCCAAAGGGTTAAAGGTGATTGAACCTCTCAGGAAGCAAGTTACACTGAGTTATTTATTTTTAAATCTGCCCCTTTAAGAGCTCAGTCAGGAAGTGAAGTGCACACATGTGCACGTGCTGAGTGTGCTGTTGCGGTGGACGTCTGCTCCTCTGTATAACGCTCCTCTGTATAACGCTCCTCTTGCCCGTTACACCACATCATGGCTACTTATACAGAAGTGAAAGTGCAGGGTTACGAGGAGTACTGCAAGGAGGTGGAGAAACATAAGGGTCAGGCGATATTCACCTATTTCTCTGGCAGCAAGAATGCAGAAGGGGTGAGCTGGTGCCCAGACTGTGTGACAGGTACAGTATTCCCTCCCCCAGGAAAGGGGTATGCGGCGACCCTGGCATTGTGTCATGCTGCTGATATAGTGCAGGGAATGATCAAGAAGGCTGTTATCAGCAGGAGGATTGATCGTGTCTTTGGTACCAAAACTACTACTCTAACCTTTGAAGTCTCACTGCTTTTCTATGAGTCTTGCTGATTTGTAGATTAGACTAATTGGCCCATATGCACTGAAGGGTTCTGCACTTCAAAAAGTTCTGACCCTTATTCAGATGAATGGGGGGATAGCCATGCTATTGCTTAGCATCACTTAGACTGAGTCCATGGTGTGGGAGACCGCGCAGAGCACGATTAGACTGCCTTTAGGCATTGATCGCGTTCATAGACCTTGCGGAGGCAGGAGGGGGCGCGCGTTGCATAAGAAATCATTTGAAATTGATGTCTTGTCGCTACACGCAGGTCACGTGAGGGATTCACCCAATGATGGCGAACCAGCTCTGCAGTGCCCCCCACGGCTTGTCCCCCATGGCCAAGGAAAACACCCGCGTCTTCTGGTGACTTCACAGTCTCCGCCTGGGCGAAGGCACCATGGCCCCAGCCTATGAACATATAGGCTACTTGCCCTTTCTCAATATGCTGCTTCCCACTGCTGAAGAAGAGCAAATCTCCGACTATTTGTGTCCTTGCTTTCTTCGTACTGGAAGCAGGATCCTTTTAGTGCTGGGAATCGCTTAATGATATAACCGCCTCACTCAAAGCCTATTTGTCCTAACCCCCTTCCTGCCAGAAGGCTTAGCAATGCATTGCTAATGTTCTGTGATGTGCTGGTAGCCCCTATGAGAAGAAAAAACATATAGAAATGAATAAAGTAATTTGTCATATTGGATGTGCATTGGGATTTAATTCTAACCCCTTGGGCACCACATACATGTCATGCATCCCATGCTAATGACTGTATCATTGCTTTGTTTTTTTGTTTTTCTTTAAGCAGTGAAGGCAATACAAAGGACACAGTATAACATTGGTAGTGTAGGTACCTGCTGAAAGGGGGCTATCTTGACATGGTTGCAGGCTTAAAAGATTGAAATTAATAACTCCTATTTATGACAAGAAAAAAACATAGAAATCAAATAATCTGACATTGAACATGCATTGGGCATTCTTTGTTTACTGCTCTATATTACAAACTAGCTGAGAGACCCGGCGTTGCCCGGGAGTATAATTTCCCGCTCCCCCCTCTCTCTCTCCACTCCCCTGTCTGTTTCTCCGTTCCCCCCCCTGCGCAGCTCCGTTCCCCCCACTACAGTGTTCTACACACGGTCCCCCACACACACACTGCCCCCCCCCCCACACACACACTGTCGTCGTCCCCCCACACACACTGTCGCCCCCCCACACACACTGTAGTCGTCCCCCCACACACTGTAGTCCCCCCCCCCACACACAGTCGTCGTCCCCACACACTGTTCCCCCACACACACACACACACACACACTGTACCCCCCCACACATACACTGTCCCCCCCACACACACACTTGTTCCCCCACACACACACTTGTTCCCCCACACACACACTTGTTCCCCCACACACACACTTGTCCCCCACACACACACACACACTTGTCCCCCCCCACACACACTTGTCCCCCACACACACACACACTTGTCCCCCCCCCACACACACACACACTTGTCCCCCCCCACACACACTTGTCCCCCACACACACACACACTTGTCCCCCCCCCACACACACACACACTTGTCCCCCCCCCACACACACACACACTTGTCCCCCCCACACACACACACACACTTGTCCCCCCCACACACACACACACACACTTGTCCCCCCCACACACACACACACACACTTGTCCCCCCCCACACACACACACACACTTGTCCCCCCCCACACACACACACACTTGTCCCCCCCCCACACACACACACACTTGTCCCCCCCCACACACACACACACTTGTCGTCCCCCCACACACACACACACACTTGTCGTCCCCCCACACACACACACACACTTGTCCCCCCCACACACACACACACACACTTGTCCCCCCCCCCACACACACACACTTGTCCCCCCCCACACACACACACACTTGTCCCCCCCACACACACACACACACACTTGTCCCCCCCAGACACACACACGTGTCCCCCCCACACACACGTGTCCCCCCCACACACACACACACGTGTCCCCCCCACACACACACACACACTTGTACCCCCCACACACACACACTTGTCCCCCCCTCACACACACACACTTGTCCCCCACACACACACACACTTGTCCCCCCCACACACACACTTGTCCCCCCCCACACACACACTTGTCCCCCCCCACACACACACACACACTTGTCCCCCCCCACACACACACTTGTCCCCCCCACACACACACACTTGTCCCCCCCACACACACACTTGTCCCCCCCACACACACACTTGTCCCCCCCACACACACACTTGTCCCCCCCACACACACACACTTGTCCCCCCCACACACACTTGTCCCCCCCACACACACTTGTCCCCCCCACACACACACACACACACTTGTCCCCCCCCACACACACACACTTGTCCTCCCCACACACACACACTTGTCCCCCCCCCCACACACACACTTGTCCCCCCCCACACACACTTGTCGTCCCCACACACACACACACACTTGTCCCCCCCCCCCCCCACACACACACACACACACACTTGTCCCCCACACACACACACACACTTGTCCCCCCCCCCACACACACACACTTGTCCCCCCCACACACACACACACACACTTGTCCCCCCCAGACACACACACGTGTCCCCCCCACACACACACACGTGTCCCCCCCCACACACACACACACGTGTCCCCCCCACACACACACACACTTGTACCCCCCACACACACACACTTGTCCCCCCCTCACACACACACACTTGTCCCCCACACACACACACACTTGTCCCCCACACACACACACACTTGTCCCCCACACACACACACACTTGTCCCCCACACACACACACACTTGTCCCCCACACACACACACACTTGTCCCCCCCCACACACACACTTGTCCCCCCCCCACACACACACTTGTCCCCCCCACACACACACACACACTTGTCCCCCCCCACACACACACTTGTCCCCCCCCCACACACACTTGTCCCCCCCCACACACACACTTGTCCCCCCCACACACACACTTGTCCCCCCCACACACACACTTGTCCCCCCCACACACACACTTGTCCCCCCCACACACACACACACTTGTCCCCCCCCACACACACACACACTTGTCCTCCCCACACACACACACTTGTCCTCCCCACACACACACACTTGTCCCCCCCACACACACACACTTGTCCCCCCCCACACACACACACTTGTCCCCCCCACACACACACACACTTGTGTCCCCCCACACACACACACTTGTGTCCCCCCACACACACACACACACTTGTCCCCCCCCACACACACACACGTGTCCCCCCCCACACACACACACTTGTCCCCCCCACACACACACACTTGTCCCCCCCCCACACACACACTTGTGTCCCCCCCACACACACACTTGTGTCCCCCCCACACACACACTTGTCCCCCCCCCACACACACACTTGTCCCCCCCACACACACACACTTGTCCCCCCCACACACACACACTTGTCCCCCCCCACACACACTTGTCCCCCCCCACACACACACTTGTCCCCCCCACACACACACACACTTGTCCCCCCCACACACACACACACTTGTCCCCCCCCACACACACACACTTGTCCTCCCCACACACACACACTTGTCCCCCCCCACACACACACACTTGTCCCCCCCACACACACACACACTTGTCCCCCCCACACACACACACACTTGTCCCCCACACACACACACACACTTGTGTCCCCCCACACACACACACACTTGTGTCCCCCCCCACACACACACACTTGTGTCCCCCCCCACACACACACACTTGTCCCCCCCCCACACACACACTTGTCCCCCCCCCACACACACACTTGTCCCCCCCCCACACACACACTTGTCCCCCCCACACACACTTGTCCCCCCCACACACACTTGTCCCCCCCACACACACACACTTGTCCCCCCCCACACACACACACTTGTCCCCCCCACACACACACACTTGTCCCCCCCACACACACTTGTCCCCCCCACACACACACACACTTGTCCCCCCCACACACACACACACTTGTCCCCCCCACACACACACACACTTGTCCCCCCCACACACACACACACTTGTCCCCCCCCACACACACACACTTGTCCCCCCCCACACACACACACACTTGTCCCCCCCACACACACACACACTTGTCCCCCCCACACACACACACACTTGTCCCCCCCACACACACACACACACTTGTGTCCCCCCACACACACACACACTTGTGTCCCCCCACACACACACACACTTGTGTCCCCCCACACACACACACTTGTCCCCCCCCACACACACACACTTGTCCCCCCCCACACACACACTTGTCCCCCCCCCACACACACACTTGTCCCCCCCACACACACTTGTCCCCCCCACACACACACACTTGTCCCCCCACACACACACTTGTCCCCCCACACACACACTTGTCCCCCCCCACACACACTTGTCCCCCCCCACACACACACTTGTCCCCCCCCACACACACACTTGTCCCCCCACACACACACACTTGTCCCCCCCCACACACACACTTGTCCCCCCCACACACACACTTGTCCCCCCCACACACACACTTGTCCCCCCCCACACACACTTGTCCCCCCCCACACACACACTTGTCCCCCCCCACACACACACACTTGTCCCCCCCACACACACACTTGTCCCCCCCACACACACACACACTTGTCCCCCCCACACACACACACACTTGTCCCCCCCACACACACACACACTTGTCCTCCCCCCCACACACACACACTTGTCCTCCCCCCCCCACACACACACTTGTCCTCCCCCCCACACACTTGTCCTCCCCCCCACACACACACACACTTGTCCTCCCCCCCACACACACACACTTGTCCCCCCCACACACACACACACTTGTCCCCCCCCCACACACACACACACACACACGCTGTCCCTCCCCCCCCACACACACACGCTGTCCCTCCCCCCCCACACACACACGCTGTCCCTCCCCCACACACACACACGCTGTCCCTCCCCCACACACACTGTCCCTCCCCCCCCACACACACACACTGTCCCTCCCCCCCCACACACTGTCCCTCCCCCCCCCACACACTGTCCCTCCCCCCCCCACACACTGTCCCTCCCCCCCCCACACACACACTGTCCCTCCCCCCCCCACACACACACACTGTCCCTCCCCCCCCCCCACACACACACACACACACACACTGTCCCTCCCCCCCCCCCCCACACACACACACACTGTCCCTCCCCCCCCCCTCCCCCCCCCCCCCCCCCACACACACACACACTGTCCCTCCCCCCCACACACACACACACACTGTCCCTCCCCCACACACACACACACACACTGTCCCTCCCCCCCCCCACACACACTGTCCCTCCCCCCCCCCACACACACTGTCCCTCCCCCCCCACACACACACACTGTCCCTCCCCCCCCACACACACACACTGTCCCTCCCCCCCCACACACACACACTGTCCCTCCCCCCCCACACACACACACTGTCCCTCCCCCCCACACACACACACTGTCCCTCCCCCCCCACACACACACACTGTCCCTCCCCCCCCACACACACACACTGTCCCTCCCCCCCCACACACACACACTGTCCCTCCCCCCCACACACACTGTCCCTCCCCCACACACACACACACACACTGTCCCTCCCCCACACACACACACACACACACACACTGTCCCTCCCCCCCCACACACACACACACTGTCCCTCCCCCACACACACACACACACACACACACACACACACACACTGTCCCCCCCCCACACACACACACACTGTCCCTCCCCCCCCACCACACACACTGTCCCTCCCCCCCACACACACACACTGTCCCTCCCCCCCCACACACACACACTGTCCCTCCCCCCCCACACACACACACTGTCCCTCCCCCCCCACACACACACACACTGTCCCTCCCCCCCCACACACACACACTGTCCCTCCCCCCCACACACACACACTGTCCCTCCCCCCCACACACACACTGTCCCTCCCCCCCACCACACACACTGTCCCTCCCCCCCCCCACACACACTGTCCCTCCCCCCCCACACACACACACTGTCCCTCCCCCCCACACACACACACACTGTCCCTCCCCCCCACACACACACACACTGTCCCTCCCCCCCACACACACACACACTGTCCCTCCCCCCCCCACACACACACACTGTCCCTCCCCCCCACACACACACACACTGTCCCTCCCCCCCACACACACACACACTGTCCCTCCCCCCCCACACACACACACACTGTCCCTCCCTCCCCCCACACACACTGTCCTCCCCCCCCCACACACACTGTCCCTCCCCCCACACACACACACTTGTCCCCCCCACACACACACACACTGTCCCTCCCCCCACACACACACGCTGTCCCTCCCCCCACACACACACGCTGTCCCTCCCCCCCACACACACACACGCTGTCCCTCCCCACACACACACACGCTGTCCCTCCCCCACACACACTGTCCCTCCCCCCCCCACACACACACACACACACACACTGTCCCTCCCCCCCCCCCCACACACACACACACACTGTCCCTCCCCCACACACACACACACACACACACACTGTCCCTCCCCCCCCCCACACACACACTGTCCCTCCCCCCCCCCCCACACACACACACACACTGTCCCTCCCCCCCCCCACACACACACACTGTCCCTCCCCCCCACACACACACACACACACACACACTGTCCCTCCCCCCCCCACACACACACACACTGTCCCTCCCCCCCCCCCACACACACACACACACACACACTGTCCCTCCCCCCCCCACACACACACTGTCCCTCCCCCCCCCACACACACACACACACACTGTCCCTCCCCCCCCCCACACACACACACACACTGTCCCTCCCCCCCCCCCCCACACACACACTGTCCCTCCCCCCCCCCCCACACACACACTGTCCCCCCCCCCCCACACACACACACACTGTCCCTCCCCCCCCCCCACACACACACACACTGTCCCTCCCCCCCCCCCCACACACACACTGTCCCTCCCCCCCCCCCACACACACACACTGTCCCTCCCCCCCCACACACACACTGTCCCTCCCCCCCCCCACACACACTGTCCCTCCCCCCCCCCCACACACACACACACACTGTCCCTCCCCCCCCCCCCCCCCCACACACACACACACACTGTCCCTCCCCCCCCCCACACACACACACACTGTCCCTCCCCCCCCCACACACACACACACACTGTCCCTCCCCCCCCACACACACACACACACTGTCCCTCCCCCCCCCCACACACACACACACACTGTCCCTCCCCCCCCCCCACACACTGTCCCTCCCCCCCCCACACACACACACTGTCCCTCCCACACACACACACACACTGTCCCTCCCCCCCCACACACACACACACTGTCCCTCCCCCCCCACACACACACACACTGTCCCTCCCCCCCCCACACACCCACACACACTGTCCCTCCCCCCCCCACACACCCACACACACTGTCCCTCCCCCCCTCACACACACCCACACACACTGTCCCTCCCCCCCACACACACACACACTGTCCCTCCCCCCCACACACACACACTGTCCCTCCCCCCCCCCCACACACACACACTGTCCCTCCCCCCCCCACACACACACACACTGTCCCTCCCCCCCACACACACACACACTGTCCCTCCCCCCCACACACACACACTGTCCCTCCCCCCCCCACACACACACACTGTCCCTCCCCCCCCCACACACACACACACACTGTCCCTCCCCCCCCCCACACACACACACACTGTCCCTCCCCCCCCCCCCCCACACACACACACTGTGCCTCCCCCCCACACACACACACTGTGCCTCCCCCCCACACACACACACACACACACTGTGCCTCCCCCCCCACACACACACAGACTGTCCCTCCCCCCCCACACACACACACACACACACACTGTCCCTCCCCCCCCACACACACACACACACTGTCCCTCCCACCCCCACACACACACACACTGTCCCTCCCCCCCCCACACACACACACACTGTCCCTCCCCCCCCCCACACACACACACACTGTCCCTCCCCCCCCCACACACACACACACTGTCCCTCCCCCCCCCCCACACACACACACACTGTCCCTCCCCCCCCCCCCACACACACACACTGTCCCTCCCCCCCACACACACACACACACACTGTCCCTCCCCCCCCCACACACACACTGTCCCTCCCCCCCCCCCCACACACACACACACACTGTCCCTCCCCCCCCCCCCACACACACACACACTGTCCCTCCCCCCCCCCACACACACACACACACTGTCCCTCCCCCCCCCCACACACACACACACTGTCCCTCCCCCCCCCACACACACACACTGTCCCTCCCCCCCACACACACACACACTGTCCCTCCCCCCCACACACACACACTGTCCCTCCCCCCCACACACACACTGTCCCTCCCCCCCCCCACACACGACACAACACTGTCCCTCCCCCCCCCACACACACACACACTGTCCCCTCCCCCCACACACACACACACTGTCCCCCCTCCCCCAGACACACACACACTGTCCCTCCCCCCCCGACACACACACACTACAAGCACTGTCCCTCCCCCCCACACACACACACACTGTCCCTCCCCCCCCACACACTCACAGACTGTCCCTCCCCCCCCCCACACACACACACCACACACACACTGTCCCTCCCCCCCCACACACACACACACACTGTCCCCTCCCACCACACACACACACACACACACTGTCCCTCCCCCCCCCCACACACACACAACTGTCCCTCCCCCCCCCACACACACACACACACTGTCCCTCCCCCCCCCACACACACACACTGTCCCTCCCCCCCCCACACACACACACACTGTCCCTCCCCCCCCCACACACACACACTGTCCCTCCCCCCCCCCACACACACACACACTGTCCCTCCCCCCCCACACACACACACTGTCCCTCCCCCCCCCCACACACACTGTCCCTCCCCCCCCCCCACACACACACACACTGTCCCTCCCCCCCCCCCCCACACACACACACACTGTCCCTCCCCCCCCCCCACACACACACACACACTGTCCCTCCCCCCCCCACACACACACACACTGTCCCTCCCCCCCCCACACACACACACACTGTCCCTCCCCCCCACACACACACACACACACTGTCCCTCCCCCACACACACACTGTCCCTCCCCCCCCACACACTGTCCCTCCCCCCCCACACACACACACACACACTGTCCCTCCCCCCCCCCACACACACACACACACTGTCCCTCCCCCCCCCACACACACACACACACACTGTCCCTCCCCCCTCCACACACACACACTGTCCCTCCCCCCACACGCACTGTCCCTCCCCCCCCACACACACACACACACACTGTCCCTCCCCCCCACACACACACACTGTCCCTCCCCCACACACACACACACACTGTCCCCCCCCCCCCCCCACACAGACACAAAGCCCCCTCCCCTGTTACAGGACCACATAGCCCCCTCCCCTCTGCTAGGACTCACATCACCGCTCCTCTCTCCCGTGCTCCTCCGATTGTCGCGCGCCTAGTCCTTCTCTGCTCTCCCTCCTCCCGTCAGGGGAGCGCTGCGCACGCGCCCCCTCTCTGCACCTGTGAGCGCGAGCCACCGGGAAGCTTGCAGCAGGGAAGGTGCGGGGCCCTGCTGAGGGGGAAGAGTGACGGCCACTGTGTGTGTGTGTGTGTGTGTGTGTGTGTGTGTGTGTTTGTGGTGTTGGTCAGAGGCGCACGTGGTCACGGTGTGAGGAGCTGTCCAGCAGACATACACACACAAACATTTGAGATATATATATACAAGTGTGCTGTCTCTTCCTTGCTGTGCCTGCTTTGGATTCCCTGGATTCTCTGGTCTGCCTGGTAAGGAGCCTTTGATTATATATATATATATATATATATATATATATATATATATATATATATATATATATATATATATATATATATATATATATATATATATATATATATATATATATATATATATATATATATATATATATATATATATATATATATATATATATATATATATATATAATCAAAGGCTCCTTACCAGGCAGACCAGAGAATCCAGGGAATCCAAAGCAGGCACAGCAAGGAAGAGACAGCACACTTGTTAGCAAAAAGAATTGTATTAGTGAAGCAGGCACAAAACACCAACGTTTCGGTCCTAAAAACAGGACCTTTATCAAGGGAGTGCCTGGTAAGGAGCCTTTGATTGTATTCATTCATATGGGACTAAGCACCTGTCCTCATCTGTATTTGTGTGCCATCTGCTCTGTTACATATATATATATATATATATATATATATATATATATATATATATATTATACCCAACTGGGCGTAAAATAATTTTATCGAATGGTCTAGCAGTTATTTTAGGTCAATTTGCAGTTTTTTAGCCCCAGTTATTATATTTTATTCTCTGTCTTTCTCTGTCTCTGTCTCTCTCCGTCTGTCTCCCTCTCTCCAAATGTTTACATTTTTTCTCATAATTTGCAACTTTCTGGTTAAAGTACTTATTGAAGCAAATTAAACATAATGAAACAATTACATTTCTCCCTCCTCCCCACACCATACACTTTAAGATGGCACCCAACAAAATATATCAATCTGCAAGGCTAGGAGTTTTGCAAAAACAAAATTAATTTTAATCGAAAATTTGTGATTTTGATCAGTTTGAATCTGAAGTCTGCTGATGCTAAAAATCAGTGGGACTGACTCCAAATCTGAGAGGCTCACAGAAACTCTGCGAGTTGGCAGGTCTATAACGCACATCAGTTTGCCCTTCTAAGGCTGCTGTTAGGCCGGGAGCTGGTGCTCACACGCGATGACGTCACGCGCTCCAACTCGGCCGGGGGATTTGTGGCCGGCTAGGTGTGTGCGGGGGGGGGGGGGGGTGTCATGGGGCGCGGCTAAGGCAGACTAAGACCGAGCTCACGGTGCCAACTTGGCCGTTCGCGCCTCCGCTGCGAGCTCCTGCAGCCCAGCAATTTGTGCGCTATGCTGCAGGAGTTGGATTGGGGGCGTGGCGAACGTGTCACAGAGCAGTTTCGCTCTTATTGGCTGAATCAGCTCATGTGACGCGACTGCAGCCCGAAATTTCAATTTCAGTTGTGGCGGCAAAATGTCACAGCATCAACGCTGGACTTGGCCGTCTGGTGTAGTTTCTAGTTTGTACACCTCTATACAACATCAGAGTGCTGAATGTACGTACGTGTGTGCGCATGTAAGCGCACTTCGCGAAGCAGGCACTGTTAGCTAAGGCTGCGGCCATGGTGGGAGAGCACTCGCTGGCGCTCGAGCGCGTGACGTCAGTCGCTGGGCGTTTCATGGCCAGCCAGTTGCGCGCTTGAGGGGGTGTGTCAGGGGGCGAGGCCTGCACGTCAAAGAGCTGGTTCGCCCTCATTGAGCGAACCGCTCACGTGATGCATCCGCAGCGAGCAGCCAAATCAAATTTGGTTGTCTCGCCAAGCAGATAAGCACCGCGCAGGCGCTTGCTCACGCGGGCCACACACATTGCATCAATGTGTTTTATCGCGCCCAGAGTGAGCGCTCCCGCTCAGCGGCACCCTGGCCGAGGCCTAAGATTTCACTTTCGGCACAAGAACAATCTTCTTTCACCTAGATTTCCCCCCTCCTCACGTATTTGAAATCAGCATCTTGACACACTGGATTGCCCAGTTGCCTAGAATGGGGAAATTCTGTTTGCAATCAGAAACCTCTCAATAAAGTGTTGTGCACTTCGGAGTAAACTTTATTTTACGTTTATCACTTAAGAAATGAAATAACGATTGCTAACCCATACTCGCTCATACAGTAAACGTGTCTGTGTACAGTATATACATTTCTTTTTCCAGCCGAGCCTATTGTGCGTGGTGAACTGGAGAGCCTTCCTGAAGGATCAGTCTTTATATATTGCCAGGTTGGAGAGAGAGCATAGTAAGTTGCATGCATCATTTTTATGTCATTGTTGAAAAGTTTTTATTAAGTTTCCCCCGCTCCCCCCAAAAATGCAAAACATTGCACATAAACAAAAGTTACAGGTGTACGTTAATTACCTAAATCATTAACTACCATAAACACACTAAACAAGTGAACGATATCTTAAATCAGCATACATTTTAGACTACGACAAATCAAAATCATCATACACTAATAAAGCAGTCATATCTGCACCCCCTCCCCCCAATGGTCTCCTGAAAACAAAAAAAAAACTGTATTACAGAGTATTAGAATACCAGGATTTGTTGGTCCTCAGATTTTCTAAGTAAACGTTAGTTCAATGTTAATGCTGCTTGGTATAATGTTCCTTTCACCATCCAAAGTGTGTGTGTGTGTGTGTGTGTGTTTGTGTGTGTGTTCGCTCTGCCATTAGTTGCAAAAAATCTGTTGCAAAACAGGAGTAATGTTTGCATCAATTCATTAACCTCACTTAAATGTGTTATGAAATGCCATTTTTACATTTTTAGAGAACCTTTTTGATACATTGGAAATCTAAAGCATTTTTGTATTTTGAATCAGATTTTAAAGCTCTGAAGAGCACAAACCGACTACTGCACCATACAACTCCAGTTAGGTGTAAGCTTCAATGATCAACTGAAATGTTACATGAGCTGGTTAAGCCTCGGTAATGGACACCTCAGTGTTTTTCTGCTCATCTTTCTGGGTTTTGTATTTTTATTGAAAATATCGTGCAAACATAATTCTGTGACATCACCATCTATTGTTTCCTTGTAGCTGGAAGGATCCTAGCAATGAGTTCAAAAGAATCCTGAAACTGACTTCTGTCCCCACACTTCTAAAGTATGGAACGGTGAGTCTGTTATTATTGCACATGGATGAGAGAGAACCATTGGTCTTAAACATTTTGTGGTGAACCTGGAGCCCCCTTACCTCGTTCAATATATATTTTGGAACTTTTAAAACATCTTATTTGGCTAAGACTTTTGCAGGCTGTTATAATCTTAGACCAAGATTCACTAAAAGGTGCTAATCTTGAGCACGCCTTTTATCCCCAGTCACTTGAATTGGAGTTGAGGTGTGATCAAGGTTAGCACCCTTTAGTGAATCTGGGCCTTAAAGCTGCAGTTCAGTCAATATCCTGCATGTGTGTTTATTTTAATAAATCAGTTCTGTAGTAAGAAAAAATACTTTTAGCATTTTCTGTTTTTAAAAAAACAACTTTGAAAGACCAATTTTCTTGTATTCTATTTTAACAAGCATTTGCTAAGACACTTCATGTCCTGTCACAAGCCCTGGCACACCCCTTTGTCAGCCCTGCCATGCCCTCCCTCTAGCACATGTCAGTGCAGGAGTGCTCATGCATATTCATGAGCTTCCACTGAGTGACAGAAGCAGAAGAAAAACATATGCCAGCTCTAATGATGTCACCAAATTTCGCCGATCAATACATGGAGAACGAATTGACCTGCAGCTATACAGTTCTTTAAATAATTAGAGATTGCACACATGAAACTATTGAAGTAAAAAAAAAAAAAAAATTTTAAAAAAAAAGACTGAACTGCAGCTTTAATGCCCTCTGTGAATATGCCACTTATTTCTGGTATCTGGACATGCTCTTACGAATTTCTGAAATTCAATATTGCTCTAAAAAATGTGATGTGCAGCTACTTTAAATACGACTTTCACACTATGTAGGACTCTGAATATTTATTTGTAAGATGGACCTACCCTCTTTCTTTTCAGCCCCAGAAGCTGGTGGAAGAGGAATGCTATAAGGCTGATCTCGTGAGGATGATGTTTTCAGAAGATTAACATTCCTTATTTGAAATGTGCCCAGTAAATGCTGAACTATGGATGATGGTTGGTTGATGAATCCATTACATAATTGTCTAAACGGCTTACATAAGCAAATGTTTCTTCAAAGGACCAAGAATAGGCCAAAGTAATTCCGATTTCCCTCAAACATCTAAAATGTTCTGATGCCCAACTGTAATATGAACACAATCACAGGAATTACACGGACAAATAACAATAAACTGCTAAATATTCATTCAATTCTTGTGCCATTTTTTTCATGCTAAGACTGGGGGGAAGGGGGAGGAGAAGTGCTACTGCTCCCCAATCCGGTGTTAACTAACATTCAGATCAATGGCAGTTAACACTGGATCAGGTGCGATATTGCGTTGATGGAATCCCGGCCTTAAATGTTTTTTTCTGCTAAATATACTGATGCAACTAAAATAATGTACTGTGTGATAGTGAAAGAAAGGCGCTAACACTAATAGTGATCACTAAAAATATACAGTGAATAAACTTAATAAACCAGTGATTATAAAATATTAACTAATACAAAACGTGACAAGTGTAAATTGAATTAAAAAACCCTGCTCAAACCCAGCTGGCAGGGACTGGTTTCGCTGGTCCCCAAATTGTAGAATTCCGTTCGCAATCCAGGGGGAGCATAAAAGGGAAATAAAACAAAAGAACAATCTAAGTGTAGACAATAAAACAATTGTGAATTCGTGATGTGTCTTGGCTCATATGCATAGCCTACTCACAAGATGTAGATAAAAAACGGGCTCACAAGATGTAGATAAAAAACGGGCAATTGGGAACAATTTCTGGACGAGAAGAAGAACTCCTATTTCGGATAGGGTGAAGACCTCCAATCTCAGCAGAACAGTGGTATATGTAAAGAACATTGACGTGTTATGTTGTATCATTATATACATCAACAGACCATGAGAAGGGTTGCAGGGCTATAAAAAGATTTTTGTCAAGGGATGTAGATCTTGCAGAAACACAAGCTAATTTTATAATTGATGCAATTAGTTTCATTTTACAACACAACTTTTTTTGGTATGACGAGAAATACTATCTACAGAAGCGAGGAACGGCGATGGGGACCAGGTTCGCCCCAAGCTACACCAACTTATTCATGGCCTCATGGGAGGAGGGTAACATCTGGCCGGACGGCGAGCTTTGGGAGGGCCTGGTCCTATGGCGCCGTTTCATCAACGATGTGTTTTTAATATGGAGGGGGGGGGGAGAGAGGGAGTTGAATGAATTTCTATTGGAGATAGATATTAATGATCTTAACTTGAGATTCACAAACGGCTCCAGCAATAAACAAGTGAATTATTTGGACCTAGAGATCTACATAGAAGAAGGAAGTATAAAAACTAAGACCTATTTTAAAGAAACCGATAAAAACAACTATATCTTGAGAACTAGTTGCCATCTTCTTGGTGGATGGATGGGGTTCCATCTGGCCAGTTCACAAGGATCAAACGAAATTGTAGTGAAAGAGAAGTATTTCTGTCACAATCGAAGAAATTGAAGAACAGATTTATTGAAAAAAAATTACAGAGAGGACAAGTTAGACGAAGCCTTATGCAAGGTATACGGATTAAAGAGGGAGGATCTCCTAAAACCTAGATCTAAGAATCAAGTTAGAAACACCAAACTAGATTTTGCTTTCCTCACTGATTTTAATGGGGAAGCTAAAGAAATTAAAAAGACCATTACAAAACATTGGGACATTCTAAGGAATGATCCCATTCTGGGGGGAGGGGGGGAATTCCCGAACATCCAAACAATTTTCAGGAAGGCATATAACCTGAAAGATAGATTAGCACCTAGTACTCTTAAAAAGAAAACTAAATCTGGAAACTGGTTACAACAAAATAAAGGATTCTATCGATGTAAAACATGCAGGGCATGTCAATTCAAACCCACAAATAAAATAGAGTTCTCCTCTAACACCACGGGAGAGATTTTCAAAGTGGAGTCATGTCTGACATGTAGGTCGGACCATGTAGTGTACCTCCTGGAGTGTCCTTGCAAACTACAGTATGTAGGGAAGACTGAAAGACTGATAAGGGTCAGAATCATAGAACACCTTAGTAGCATAAAAAGACAACTTGTCACGCACAGTCTATCCAAACATTTTATGGAGACACACCAGGGGGACACTGCTGGTCTGACCTACATGGCCATAGAACACATTCCGGGCCATTGGCGGGGGGGAGACCGCAATCTGGAACTCATAAAGAGAGAGTCTTTCTGGATACACAGGTTGCGGACTCTCTCCCCCAGGGGCCTTAATATAGAAATAGCACCATTTTTGTAATTAGAATTATTTTGTGATGCTAATCTTGTCTTTCTTGTTTCTTCCTTGTTTCTCTCTGTGTTTTTACAGTTCCTGGTTGAAGTATGAGTCAAACATGTGTTGATCACTGGGCCCTTTTAATTTCTGCTCCCTCGGCCATTCACCCCTTCTTGTGTCCCAGAGATACATTATTGTGTACCTTTTACATTGAATTGTATAACATATTTGTGTAAGGTGTGAAATCATGACCGTTTTATCTTTGTACTTTTTTGATACTACCAATGTACTCTTCCCCCTTTTTTGGTACCTTTTTGCACTGGCCTGCCCTTCCCCCTTTTTTGGTACCTTTTTGCACTGGCCTGCCCTTCCCCCTTTTTTTAGATAAATTTTAAAAAAATTTTTTTAGATAATTCTTTTAAGACATTTTTTCACTGGCCTGTTCCTTTAATGTCCCCTTTTACACCTAAACGAACACCATATAATATAGAGATCCTATTTTAAGATTTTTATTTAGAATTTGGTGAATCTTGAGTAATTGCTTTGTATATCGTTCCCTTAATATATTGATCACCCCCCCTTTTTTCATTTATCATCAATCATTCCCCTTTTTGAATTAATTGTACACATAGCATCCCTTTTTGTGACCGAGTTATCACGTGGATGTTTCCTTTGAAGTCCCAGTTTTTTATACAAAGATAGAAATGCTAATTGATTACTTAACAAGTGCAGACCCATTGTAGCAGATGCTTTTTATTAATGTTAATTATGTAGGGTATATTAAGATGTTAGGTGGGAGGGGGCGGTACACTCCTGACGAAGCCACGTATTGGATTGGCGAAACGCGTAGAGTGGTAGCCGCCCATAGGAGGAGAGAAGCAGTGACAGAGATTGCAGACCCAGAATCCAAATCCGGATGTGACGTGTCGGCACATCTCGGAGAGAGCTCAGGAAGCAGAGAGCTGACCACTAATGCATAGTTTGCAGACCGGAGGCGGGGGGTGAGCCAGATGTCCACAGCATACTCTCTTCCGTCACAGTGTTGTGATACAATAAAAACATTCAAATAATGCATGTAAGTGTGCATTTTTAAGCCCTATAAAAGTTACGTTTTTAAGATTGGTCTGCACTATGGATACTTTTCCTTCTTTACATATACCACTGTTCTGCTGAGATTGGAGGTCTTAACCCTATTCGAAATAGGATTTCTTCTCGTCCAGAAATTGTTCCCAATTGCCCGTTTTTTATCTTCATCTTGTGAGTAGGCAGTGCATATGAGCCAAGACACATCACGAATTCACAATTGTTTTATTGTCTACACTTAGATTGTTCTTTTGTTTTATTTCCCTTTTATGCTCCCCCTGGATTGCGAACGGAATACTAAAATAATGTAAACATGTTAGATAATCATAGGCAATTCATTTTTCATTTAATCCTATAAAAATTACAATATTTAAATTTGACATTGTATGCAACATTACTGCATTATAAGTATGGTCTCCTGAAACAAAAGAAACAAACTACAAACCCCACAGTATAGGAGAGAACATTAACGCTGGTTTGTGCAGGAAAGGGTTAAAAGCAGTAAGCAGCTAACTTTTTTTTTTTTAGTCTGTTTTATAATCTTAACTTTATATGATATCACTTATGTAACTATGTATTATTTGTCATCTTAACTCTATGCCCAGGACATACTTGAAAACAAGAGTTAACTCTCAATGTATTATTTCCTCGTAAAACATTTTATAAATAAATAAAGTTGTGGGTTAAAACAGTAACGAAAAGAAAAACAGCGCAAAAAAACCTCAGTGTAGTAGAATTAAAAATATATATTTATGATAAAGATGAGTATTGCACGTACATCAAGAATAAAAATAAACAGCAAGACATGTTAGGGACATGTTACCACTCGACGAACTGCAACACTGGAACACGCCGTGGTAGCTTGGGTTTCTCTCCTCCAGTAGCAGGGGCCAGAGGTATACTCTCTCCACTCCGGTCTGGAGTTCCTCACTTCACGGTGAGGGCGCAGCTGCCGCTGTTGTACAGAGGAGGATTCCTCTTGCCGGTTCCGGGTTACTCCACGTGTGTCTGTTGGCGTCGTTCAGAAGTCCGCGTCGCGTTACGTCTTAGGCAAAACAGCCTAGTGAATGTCCCGAACAGAGTCAATGCTGCTCTGAGAATCAGAGCCTCAGTAAATATATATTTTTAATTCTACTACACTGAGGCTTTTTTGCGCTGTTTTTCTTTTCGTTTCTGTACTAGCCTTGGTATGCTGAGCCATCCCATGAAAACAGCAACATCTACCTCATCCTAATCAGGTTGTTTATTTCCTTAAAGGGTCACATTTGCACTAGCCCACAAAGCACTTATTCACAATTTATGAGTGCAGATCACTTTTTTTTCACTCTGTCCTATCCTGCTCACAATTGCAGCACATTTTTTGTTTATTGTTGTGTTTGTTGTATCAACTGTTGCACTTCATCAATATGGCTTGGTCACTATCTAGCTGTAGAGAGAAACAGGCAGCATTATTTGATTCTATGTTCAGAGATGAAACAAATGTCTTTGAAGATGATATCTTATCTGATATCCCCATTGAAGCCCATTTTAAACAACTAGAAAATCTGTTATTGGTTGAAACCAAACAATGGTTAGAGCGTAACACTATCCAAAGATATCTGGATTGCGGGAGAGTACCCCGTGGGAGAGTACCCCGTGGGTTACGTTTAAAAAAAAAAACACATTTGGGAGAGATACCGTTCACTTTATGAAGGAATGGGATAGAATTCAGGAGGAATGCTCTAGAGAACTAATGATGTTGATCATCTTTGAGCGTAGTAAATCAATTGCTGCTCTAGAAAAAGAAATAGGTAATAAAATTCTAATTTTGGAACCTTTAATTATCAATACTGATTGTTCCAAATTGGAATGCGAACTCAAAATGACTTTAGAGTCAACAACGGAGGAAATTATGCTAAACAAGCAAAATAAATTTTATCGTGATAAACACGATTATGATAATGGTCGACAAAAAGATTGGAGTAGATTTGAAAGAGAAAAAGGCAATGTTACTAATGGCCAAAATCCCCCTAGAAAATATCAAGGTGGACAACACCAGAAAAAAAGGGACAATAGCCATCACATTGAAGGGGAGAGGGGCCAAAAAAACAGCCTAAAGAAAATCGCAAATCTTACAAAAGCTACCCCAAAAAAACACAAGACAAACAATATAGACACTATAACAAAAGGAGAGATAGTTCAAACAGCAACCCATAAAGAAACATATGGTAGAGAAACATACTCTAAAGATAAACACCATGAACGCAAGAGGGCCAATACACCCCCTAGGAAGGACTCTGAGCAACAATCTCCGAAACGATCCCTTTTTCTGGAGGAACTCAAGTTACGGTACTTGGGTCCAACAGAGAAAGGGAGTACAGTAAGAGAGAAAGGGAGTACAGTAAGAGAGAAAGAGAAAAAATGTCTAGAAACACCCAGGTCACAGATAAGACATCATTCACACGAAGAGGAACAGGGGGGGGGGGGGGTGTAAAACCCAAGCAAAGAAGGGAATCAGACTAGACTTAAAGAACGAATCAATTACAGGCATTTTTAATTTATCCTCAACTGAATTAACCCTATGTCAAAAGTTAGTCCTTAGCAAAGGCCTTAAATTTTCCCAATTTTGTGGCCCAAATGGGTTCCAGTTGTTTACAGATTTACATAAATTTACTAGGAACCTGACACTTAAAAGACATTTCTTGAAAAAAGAAATAGGAAATGAACTTAATGATAATGATATAAAGTCGGATTCTACAGTTGAGGATTCAAATCTGACATTATGTCAACATAGCAATTTTAAACCAAAGCAAAGGCAGTTTTATAGATTCGTTTTTCAATGTGGTGAATAATGAATTTACAACATTGGTAAAGAATTTCAAACCATCTGATATTTTACATAATCTCAGTTATAATGAGCATTTAGCTCTAAAAGAGTTGCAGGATAAAAAAGATCTGATTATAAGACAAGCAGATAAAGGTGGGGGAGTTAGTGCTTCAAAACCGTAAGGACTATGAAACTGAGGCAATACGCATATTGAGTGATTCTATAAATCATGGGAAACTCACTCAGGTTCCTACAAAACAGTTCTTATTAGAACTTAAAAACCTTCTCGATGAAGCTGTCGAGTCCACAGTGATTACAAAATCTGAATATCAATTTCTATATGTCCAATTTCCTATCATACCAGTATATTATCATCTTCCCAAGATACACAAGACATTAATCGATCCACCAGGTAGACCTATAATCTCCGGAATTGGGTCATTAACATCCAACTTGTTTCAATATGTAGACTATTTCCTACAGAAATATGTAAAACTGTTGCCATCATATATTAAAGATACAACTGCTGTTTTAAATCTAGTTAAAACAATCAAATGGCAAGGAAATTATAGATGGGCGACATTTGACGTCCAGTCCCTCTATACATGCATTCCCCATAATAAAGGTATCGAGGCCATTAAAGAGACATTAACACAAGACATAGACCTACACCCATTGAATTGTGAATTTATTATTGATGCCATCAGTTATATTCTGTCACACAACTATTTTCTATTCATGAATCAATTTTTTTATCCAGTTGTGTGGCACAGCTATGGGGACACGATTTGCTCCCAGCTCTGCCAATATATATATGGGGGCATGGGAAGATCGTTTTATTTGGCATAATAACCCATTTGCAGATAAAGTTATTGTTTGGCAGAGATATATTGATGATGTCTTGTGTGTCTGGGAGGGTGATGATATGACTTTGGATCTATTCAAGGTCTATCTTAATAATAACGATTTCAACTTGAAATTCACTTTGGTGACCAATACCTGTCAGGGCGTGCTCACCACAAACGAGACGGGACCGCGGTGCTGAGGTGGGATAGGATATAACGCCACCCACAGCCACGAGGGCACGTCTTGAGAGTAGAATGGTCTGGGAGTCCGGATCGGGGCAGGAGAGGTACGGGTGGTAGAGGGTGCTGTATGCAAAGTCCGGGGTTAGAGATAAGGACGTAATCGTTTACCGTTTGCCAGGATCGGGATTCCAGAGGTGTGGAGAGTCGTGTTGCCGTATGCCGAGTTCGGGATGCCAGAGGTGCGGGTAGACGTAGCGGAAGCCGGTTCGGTACACGAGGAGGACTGCAAAAACAAAACAGGACAAGACAGGACTAGGGAGGCAGAGAGTGATGAGAACAACTGGTTCTATGCTCAGCCAACGAGTCAGTGACACTGTTAGGTATATATAGGAGAGCGGGTCCAATGGCAGCGCAGTAAGGTAGGGGTGTGTGGAAGGGCCTGGCTACGGCAGGGATAGGTCCAGCATGAGTCCCAGGGGAGGAGCCATAAAGCCCAGTAGTCAGACTGCATTGGATTGCATATATAACAAGGTAGAAAAGTAGCTACCGCTCACCTTTTGTAAAATATTAACATGTACTGGTAATGAAGAGATAGGGTGCATACGGGATGGGTGGTGTACTAGAATATGGTGAAAGATCACAAGGGTGGCATAAAAGACTCCTATTTGCACTCGCTAGACCAGAAATGCTAGGCTAGGAAAAATTCAATCCTGGGAGTTGCCTCCATAGCCATACATAAACAATTTATAAAATCACATTTATTAAACATATATACAATAGATCTTTTTATCTAAAACACCACTGTGTGGCTCCAGGAAAATACAGAGAAAGTGGGGGTTGGGGGATAAGTACTTATAAAGTTAACCAATCAATGAGAGACTCCAATTGTATTCAGGACAGTATATGAAAAATCTATATACTCTTTAGTAGACTCCCCACCATAATCCTCTATTGGTATTGATTACAGCATGTAACCTATATGGTGTGGATAAGACTCCCATTACCCTGAATTTTTCCTGGCCTAGCATTTCTGGTCTAGCGAGTGCAAATAGGAGTCTTTTAGGCCACCCTTGTGATCTTTCACCATATTCTAGTGCATTGGATTGAAGCAATGGTTTGAGGTGCTGTGCCTTTAAGGGGTTGGTGCGGCTCCGTGTGGCCGCGCCTCTGTGTAGCTGTGCTTGCGGCCGCGTGACCGAGCGTAGCCGCCGGACCGAGAGTAGAAGGGGAGCTTTGGCGTGCGCGCGCGCGCCCACGTGGAGCCGTGATCGGCGTTACGGAGAGAGGCTGCCTGCGTGTCGCGGGAGGACCCGTCGGAGCTGCCGGTAAGTGAGGAGCACGCCGAGGGCGGCGTGACTCCCAGACCCTTACAATACCAACCTGATAGATTTTCTGGATCTGAGTCTGGAATCCAGAATAGGTCAAAATATTAATACCAGAACTTTATTTAAGAAAGTGGGCACGAACAGCTTCTTATTGCCATCCAGTAATCACAAAAGATCCTGGATTGACAATATACCCTTAAGTCAGTTAATGCGTATCAAACGTAATTGTAGTCTTCAGACTGATTTTGAGGTTCAATCAACCACTTTATTGGAGAGGTTCATTGAACGAGGGTACGACAAGGCCCTGCTAATTAATTCTCTAGAGAAAGTTGACAATATGAAGAGGGAGTCATTATTGCTACAGAAACAAAAAGAGAGCAATGATAATACAAGTGACAACAAAATAAAAGTTCCATTTATTACAGAGTTTAATTCGGTCAGTACAAACATTCAAAAATTATTAATAAAAATTGGAACATTTTATGTAATGACCCTATTCTTGGTCCTTCTCTCCACCCCAAACCCAGTTTCATTTACCGTAGGGCTAAAAATGTGAAACACTATCTGGCACCAAGTGATATCGGACCTCCGATTACTACATCTTCGGAGATACCTTGGATGCCAAAAAAGCCCAACGGAAATTTCAGCTGTGGAAAATGCAAAGCATGTAATATGCTTAATTCAGATCGCAAACAATTCCAATCAAATACTACCAAAGAATGTTTTACTGTAAAAGATTGCATATCCTGCAAATCTACATATTTGTTATATCTTCTGCAGTGTCCCTGTGGATACCAATATGTTGGACGCACAAAAAGATTTCTTAGGATAAGAATTCTAGAACACGCTAGAAATATTAGATTAGGTCTTGAACAACATAGTGTCTCTAGGCATTTTAAGTCCAAACATAGGGGCCTATGCAGAGAGCAGCGAATTTTAAAATTGGCGAATTTATTAAAAAGTAGCTTTTTTGGAGAGTTTTATTCTCCATATGCAGAAACGTGCGAATTCTGCTATGTTTAACATGGATGCGTGTGGCGAGTTTAAATTGGCGAGATGCGCGCTTCAGAAACGTGTAAAAACAAATTCGCGCCTTTTTTTTCCCTTTGCAATGGCCGCGAGCGGCAGCTTCTTGCCAATTTTTTCTGGCGAGGCAAAAAGGAGACAATTGCGCCATTTTATTGGCGCGAACAGCCGCTAGATGCCGTTCGCGCCTCTCTGCATTTGGATATTTTTAAAACTGGCGAGATTGAGGTTCTCGCCAGCCGCGAGGCGAGTTTTACAAATAGAAAAGAAAAATTGGCGCGTTTTTCGGAACTCGCCATTTTCTGCTGCTTTCTGCGCGATTTTCTCCAAAAAATGGCGAATTTCGAAATAGCGCTGCTCTCTGCATAGGCCCCATAATTGTGATTCTACATTATTAAAATATATTGGTATCCAGATTGCCTCACCAGGGAGACGTGGTGGGGACAGAGATAAAATGCTTTCCAAACAGGAACGTTTATGGATTTATAAAATTAAGATTGATGTTTGGTCATTATTTTGATCTTCCTGTAAACTCTTTATTATTCACCATTGCTAATGTCAGTTCATGAGTTTTTGTCTTTTTTATATATTTTTAATATGTCTAGTAATTCGAGTTCAATCCACCCCAAGTTCCATTCTATTTCTCTCCACTATGTCTATGGGTTTGTGGTGATTTCTTATTTGACCTTACCATAACACTAATTAATATTATAAAGTATCACCATATGTCATTTAATGTTATTAATTCTTGTCTCTTTATTTTTAGAGTATTTTTTTCGTTTTACGATGTGTGTTTTTTAAATAAAATGTGGATATGTAATATTATTTAGTATGCATAATGTTAACCCTGTATATCTCCGGATGAGGGGCCGTTCTGTTTAGTTATAGCCAATCAAAGGAGAGATACATGCTTCTCCGGGTGAGGGGCAGTTCTATTTAGTGTGGCCAATCATAGGAGAGCTACAGGTATATGAAGCGCCCCTACAGTTACCTCCAACATTCCCTGATGAAGTATACATTTATACGAAACGTGTAGGAAGAGGGCGCGTTCCATATTCTATACCTACTGAGGCTCTGATTCTCAGAGCAGCATTGACTCTGTTCGGGACATTCACTAGGCTGTTTTGCCTAAGACGTAACGCGACGCGGACTTCTGAACGATGCCAACCGATGACGTCACAGACACACGTGGAGTAACCCGGAACCGGCAAGAGGAATCCTCTCTACAACAGCGGCAGCTGCGCCCTCACCGTGAAGTGAGGAACTGCAGACCGGAGTGGAGAGAGTATACCTCTGGCCCCTGCTACTGGAGGAGAGAAACCCAAGCTACCACGGCGTGTTCCAGTGTTGCAGTTCTTCGAGTGGTAACCTGTCCCTAACATGTCCTGCTGTTTATTTTTATTCTTGACTAGCTGAGAGACCCGGCGTTGCCCGGGATGTAAATGCGTAATAGGTAGTATTATTTATAAATCGTGGAACAATAGGTGAGTATTTGTTGCAAAGGTTGGATAATAATATTGAAAAGAAAGATGTAATAAAATGTAATACGATGTTGTTTAAAAATGTTTTATTGTAAACACACCACAGTACAATGTATATTTTGGTGACATAACAGATGTAAAATGTGAGGCGTGTGTCCTGCTAGGGTGTGAGGCGGCGGGTTGGCACATGGGTTGTGAGTGCTGTCTGTGAGTGGGGGTCCTGCTAGGGTGTGAGGCGGCAGGTGGCGCGTGGGTTGTGAGTGCTGTCTGTGAGTCGGGGGCCTGCTAGGGTGTGAGGCGGTGGGTCAGTGATGTCGGTGCATAGGGGCGGGAGGCAGCAGGTGTGTGTGGCGGCAGGTATGTGTCGAGTGTGGCGGGTGTCTGTTGAGTGCATGCAGCGGCTGTGAGGCGGTGGGTGAAAGGCAGAGGCGGGCGGAGTAAGGGCGGGTGAAAGGCAGAGGCGGTGGGCGCGAAAGCAGAGGCGGGGAGGCAGGAAGGCGGGCAGGAAGGCGAAGGGGGTGGGGGGTGGGTAGGGGGTGAGGAGGGTGGGGAGGGGGGAGGGTAGAAGGGGGGAAGGGGGTGGGAGAGGGGAAGGGTGTGGGAGGGGAAAAGGGTGTGGGAGGGGGGAAGGAAAGGGGAGGAGGGGGGAGGGAAAGTGGAGCGGGGGGGGGAAAGTGGAGCGGGGGGGAAAGTGGAGCGGGGGGAAAGTGGAGCGGGGGGGAAAGTGGAGCGGGGGGGAAAGTGGAGCGGGGGGGGAAAAGGGGAGCGGGGGGGAAAGGGGAGCGGGGGGGGGAGAAGGGAGGCGGGGGGGGAGAAGGGGAGCGGGGGGGGGAGAAGGGGAGCGGGGGGGGGGAGAAGGGGAGCGGGGGGGGGGGAGAAGGGGAGCGGGGGGGAGAAGGGGAGCGGGGGGAGAAGGGGAGCGGGGGGGGAGAAGGGGAGCGGGGGGGGAGAAGGGGAGCGGGGGGGGGAGAAGGGGAGCGGGGGGGGGAGAAGGGAGCGGGGGGGGAGAGAGGGAGCGGGGGGGGAGAGAAGGGGAGCGGGGGGGGAGAAGGGGAGCGGGGGGGGAGAAGGGAGCGGGGGGGGAGAAGGGGAGCGGGGGGGGAGAAGGGGAGCGGGGGGGGGGAGAAGGGAGCGGGGGGGGGGAGAAGGGGAGCGGGGGGGAGAAGGGGAGCGGGGGGGGAGAAGGGGAGCGGGGGGGAGAAGGGGAGCGGGGGGGAGAAGGGAGCGGGGGGGGGGAGAAGGGGAGCGGGGGGGGGAGAAGGGGAGCGGGGGGAGAAGGGAGCGGGGGGGGAGAAGGGGAGCGGGGGGGAGAAGGGGAGCGGGGGGGGAGAGGGGAGCGGGGGGGGGAGAAGGGGAGCGGGGGGGAGAAGGGGAGCGGGGGGGAGAAGGGGAGCGGGGGGGGGAGAAGGAAAGCGGGGGGGGGGAGAAGGGAGCGGGGGGGGGGAGAAGGGGAGCGGGGGGGGAGAAGGGGAGCGGGGGGGGAGAAGGGGAGCGGGGGGGGAGAAGGGAGCGGGGGGGAGAAGGGGAGCGGGGGGGGGGAGAAGGGGAGCGGGGGGGGAGAAGGGGAGCGGGGGGAAGAGGGGAGCGGGGGGGGAGAAGGGGAGCGGGGGGGAGAAGGGGAGCGGGGGGGAGAAGGGGAGCGGGGGGGGAGAAGGGGAGCGGGGGGGGAGAAGGGGAGCGGGGGGGAGAAGGGGAGCGGGGGGGAGAAGGGGAGCGGAGGGGGGGAAAGGGGAGCGGGGGGGGAAGGGGAGCGGGCGGGGGGAAAGGGGAGCGAGGCGGGGGAAAGGGGGAGCGGGGGGAAAGGGGAGCGGGGGGGAAAGGGAGCGGGGGGGAAAGGGGAGCGGGGGGAAAGGGGAGCGGGGGGAAAGGGGAGCGGGGGGAAAAGGGGGGAGCGGGGGGGAGAAAGGGGAGCGGGGGGAAAGGGGAGCGGGGGGGAAAGGGGAGCAGGGGGGGGAAAGGGGAGCAGGGGGGGGAAAGGGGAGCGGGGGTAAAGGGGAGCGGGGGGGGAAAGGGGAGCGGGGGGGGAAAGGGGGAGCGGGGGGGGGAAAGGGGAGCGGGGGGGGAAAGTTGGAGCGGGGGGGAAAGGGGAGCGGGGGGGAAAGGGGAGCGGGGGGGGGGGGGAAAGGGGAGCGGGGGGGGGGGGGGGAAGGGGAGCGGGGGGGGGAAGGGGAGCGGGGGGGGGGGAAAGTGGAGCGGGGGGGGAAAGTGGAGCGGGGGGGGGAAAGTGGAGCGGGGGGGGAAAGTGGAGCGGGGGGGGAAAGTGGAGCGGGGGGGGGAGGAGCGGGGGGAAAGTGGAGCGGGGGGGGGAAAGTGGGAGCGGGGAGGAAAGTGGAGCGGGGGGGAGAAGGGGAGCGGGGGGGAGAAGGGGAGCGGGGGGGAGAAGGGGAGCGGGGGGGGAGAAGGGGAGCGGGGGGGGAGAAGGGGAGCGGGGGGGGAGAAGGGGAGCGGGGGGGGAGAAGGGGAGCGGGGGGAGAAGGGGAGCGGGGGGGAGAAGGGAGCAGGGGGGGGAGAAAGGAAGCGGGGGGGGAGAAGGGGAGCGGGGGGGGAGAAGGGGAGCGGGGGGGGGAGAAGGGGAGCGGGGGGGGAGAAGGGGAGCGGGGGGGAGAAGGGGAGGGTGGGGGAGAAGGGGAGGGGGGGGAGAAGGGGAGCGGTGGGGGAGAAGGGGAGCGGGGGGGAGAAGGGGAGCGGGGGCGGGGGAGAAGGGGAAAAGGGGCGGGGAGAAGGGGGGGAAAGTGGAGCGGGGGGGAGCGGGGGGGGGGAGAAGGGGAGCGGGGGGCGGGGGAGAAGGGGAAAAGGGGCGGGGGAGAAGGGGAAAAGGGGCGGGGGAGAAGGGGAGCGGGGGGGAAGTGGAGCGGGGGGGGAAGTGGAGCGGGGGGGGGGAAAGTGGAGCGGGGGGGAGAAGAGGAGCGGGGGGAGAAGGGGAGCGGGGGGGGAGAAGGGGAGCGGGGGGGGAGAAGGGAGAAGGGGAGCGGGGGGGGAGAAGGGGAGCGGGAGGGAGAAGGGGAGCGGGGGGGGGGAGAAGGGGAGCGGGGGGGGGAGAAGGGGAGCGGGGGGGGGGAGAAGGGGAGCGGGGGGGAAGGGGAGAGGGGGGGGGAAGGGGAGCGGGGGGGGGGAAAGGGGAGCGGGGGGGGGGGGGGGAAGGGGTGTGTGGGACGGGGTGGAGAGCAGTGGGCATATGTATTGTCATAATTAATGTATGTGCTTGCCCCCCCCCCCTCCGTGCATCCGACCCCCGGCTGGTTCGGCTGGTGGGCCCCCCCCCTCCCCGTGACTTCCCCCCCCCTCCCCGTGACTTCCCCCCCCCCCCCCGTTCCCCGTGACTCACGCTCCCTCCCCCCCCCCGTGGCGCCCGCTTGGTTCCCCGATGTGGCCGTCCGGCTAAGTGAGGCGCATTGCAGGCGGTAGCAGGAAGCGCCCTGTGTGGGCCTGAGGCGCGAGGCTGCGCGGGTGGGCCTGAGGCGCGAGGCTGTTACTGGCGCTATAAGCTGAGGCGGGACACGTAGTGCCTTACCTGAGCGGGAGGTAGCGCCAGGGAAGTAAGGGAGCGGCTGCGGTAGGAGGGCCGCCCTTCCCGTCCGGAGCCGGTGCAGGGCGGCGCACGTGATGTGGGGGGGGGCGGCGGACAGAGGGTGAGGAGGGGGGTGAGGGGCTCCGGAGCAGCATCGTGCGGTGGATGTTCGGGTGAGTGTGGGGGGGGGGGAGGTGAGGGGCTCCGGAGCAGCATCGTGCGGTGGATGTTCGGGTGAGTGTGGGGGGGTGGGTGGTGAGGGGCTCTGGAGCAGCATCGTGCGGTGGATGTTCGGGTGAGTGGGGGGGGTGAGGGGCTCCGGAGCAGCATCGTGCGGTGGATGTATGGGTGAGGGGGGTGGGGTTGTTTTGGGTGTGCTCCGGGGATGTTCGGGTGAGGGGGGGGTGTGATGGAGCATCGTGCGTTGTATGTTCAGCAGCGTGCTTTGCTGTTCGCTGTTCGTGTGAGGGGGGGGGGGGTGATGGAGCATCGTGCGTTGTATGTTTGGGTGAGGGGGGTTGGTGATGGGCTGCAGTAGCGGGAGAGCTGTGGCGTGCGTTCGTAGTGTGCATGAGGTTGGGGGGGGTGGTGGTGGAGGGGGGTGCATGAGGTTGAGGGGGTGGTGGTGGAGGGGGGTGTTTGTAAGAGGCAGTGTTGCGCTGCTTGTTCGTGCGGTGTGTGGAGGTGAATGTTGATATAGAGATTCTGTACCTGATCTGTGGTAGGAGGCGGTGAGGGTTTTGTGGGTTGAGAGGTCGCCCCAGAGCAGTGAGGATTGTCAGTGAGGGGTGGGACAGTGTGGTCAGGGGTGGGACAGTGTTGAGGTGGAGTGACAGGCCAAAGGTGCAATGCGATTGGCCCTAGGGACACAGGGCATGCAGACAAACATACAGACATTTCAGAAATATATAGTAGATGTACGTGCAATACTCATCTTTATCATAAATATATATTTTTAATTCTACTACACTATGAGGTTTTTTTCCGCCGTTTTTCTTTTCGTTTCTGTACTAGCCTTGGTATGCTGAGCCATCCCATGAAAACAGCAGCATCTACCTCATCCTAATCAGGTTGTTTATTTCCTTAAAGGGTCACATTTGCCCTAGCCCACAAAGCACTTATTCACAATTTATGAGCGCAGATCACTTTTTTTTCACTCTGGGTTAAAACAGTAGCTGAGATTAAATCTCCATACATTTCTCGTATTCAACTGTGCAGAAAATTGACATTTGCATTAAAGACATACGGAGTGACAAAATGAGCTCTCAATTCATAATGTGATAACTCTATAACTAGATTTGAGACTTTGTTTTAAAAATATTTATTAACTAGCTGATATACCCGGCGTTGCCCGGGATAGAATGGTCCTGCTCCCCCTCTCTGTCCACTCACCCCCTATCTCTGCTCCCCACTGCCCTCTCTCTGTGGGTGAGTTAGTGACTGGGTGGGTGAGTTCGTGACTGGGCGAGTTAGTGAGTGGGCGGGTGAGTTTGTGAGCGGGCAGGTGAGTTAGTGAGTGGGCGAGTTAGTGAGGGCGGGTAAGTGAGTTATTGAGCGGGGTCTCAGCTAGTGACTGGGTGGGTGAGTAAGTTAGTGAGTGGGTGGGTGAGTTAGTGAGTGGGTGAGTTAGTGACTGGGTGGGTTGGTGAGTGAGTTAGTGGGTGGATGAGTGAGTTAGTGAGTGGGTGAGTTAGTGACTGGGTGGGTTGGTGAGTGAGTTAGTGGGTGGATTAGTGAGTTAGTGGGTGGGTGAGTTAGTGACTGGGTGGGTGAGTGGGTGAGTTAGTGACTTGGGTGGGTGGGTGAGTTAATGACTGGGTGGGTGAGTGAGTTAGTGACTGGGTGGGTGAGTGAGTTAGTGACTGGGTGGGTGAGTGAGTTAGTGACTGGGTGGGTGAGTGAGTTAGTGACTGGGTGGGTGAGTGAGTTAGTGACTGGGTGGGTGAGTGAGTTAGTGACTGGGTGGGTGAGTGAGTTAGTGACTGGGTGGGTGAGTGAGTTAGTGACTGGGTGGGTGAGTGAGTTAGTGACTGGGTGGGTGAGTGAGTTAGTGACTGGGTGGGTGAGTGAGTTAGTGACTGGGTGGGTGAGTGAGTTAGTGACTGGGTGGGTGAGTGAGTTAGTGACTGGGTGGGTGAGTGAGTTAGTGACTGGGTGGGTGAGTGAGTTAGTGACTGGGTGGGTGAGTTAGTGACTGTGTTGAGTTAGTGGGTGGGTGAGTGAGTTAGTGACTGGGTGGGTGGGTGAGTGAGTTAGTGACTGGGTGGGTGGGTTAGTGACTGGGTGGGTGGGTGAGTTAGTGACTGGGTGGGTGGGTGAGTTAGTGACTGGGTGGGTGGGTGAGTTAGTGACTGGGTGGGTGGGTGAGTTAGTGACTGGGTGGGTGGGTGGGTGAGTGAGTTAGTGACTGGGTGGGTGGGTGAGTTAGTGACTGGTTGGGTGAGTTAGTGACTGGTTGGGTGAGTTAGTGACTGGGTGGGTGAGTTAGTGGGTGGGCGAGTTAGTGACTGGGTGGGTGGGTTAGTGACTGGGTGGGTGGGTTAGTGAGTTAGTGACTGGGTGGGTGAGTCAGTGACTGGGTGGGTGAGTTAGTGACTGGGTGGGTGGGTGAGTTAGTGACTGGGTGGGTGAGTTAGTGACTGGGTGGGTGGGTGAGTTAGTGACTGGGTGGGTGAGTTAGTGGCTGGGTGGGTGGGTGAGTGACTGGGTGGGTGAGATAGTGACTGGGTGGGTGAGTTAGTGACTTGAGTGAGTTAGTGACTGGGTGGGTGGGTGAGTTAGTGACTGGGTGGGTGGGTGAGTGAGTGACTGGGTGGGTGAGTTAGTGACTTGAGTGAGTTAGTGACTTGGGTGGGTGAGTGAGTTAGTGACTATGAGTTAGTGACTTGGGTGGGTGAGTGAGTTAGTGACTGGGTGGGTGAGTTAGTGACTGCATGGGTGAGTTAGTGACTGGGTGGGTGGGTGAGTTAGTGACTTGGGTGGGTGGGTGAGTGAGTTAGTGACTGGGTGGGTGGGTGAGTTAGTGACTGGGTGGGTGGGTGAGTTAGTGACTGGGTGGGTGGGTGAGTTAGTGACTGGGTGGGTGGGTGAGTTAGTGACTGGGTGGGTGAGTTAGTGACTGGGTGGGTGGGTGGGTGAGTTAGTGACTGGGTGGATGGGTGAGTTAGTGACTGGGTGAGTTAGTGACTGGGTGGGTGGGTGAGCTAGTGACTGGGTGGGTGAGTTAGTGACTGGGTGTGTGAGTTAGTGACTGGGTGGGTGGGTGAGTTAGTGACTGGGTGGGTGGGTGAGCTAGTGACTGGGTGGGTGTGTGAGTTAGTGACTGGGTGTGTGAGTTAGTGACTGGGTGTGTGAGTTAGTGACTGGGTGTGTGAGTTAGTGACTGGGTGTGTGAGTTAGTGACTGGGTGTGTGAGTTAGTGACTGGGTGTGTGAGTTAGTGACTGGGTGTGTGAGTTAGTGACTGGGTGTGTGAGTTAGTGACTGGGTGGGTGGGTGAGTTAGTGACTGGGTGGGTGGGTGAGTTAGTGACTGGGTGGGTGGGTGAGTTAGTGACTGGGTGGGTGAGTTAGTGACTGGGTGGGTGAGTTAGGGGGTGGGTGGGTGAGTTAGGGGGTGGGTGAGTTAGTGGGTGTGTGAGTTAGTGACTGGGTGGGTGAGTTAGTGACAGGGTGGGTGAGTTAGTGACTGGGTGGGTGAGTTAGTGACTGCGTGGGTGAGTTAGTGACTGCGTGGGTGAGTTAGTGACTGGGTGGGTGGGTGGGTGAGTTAGTGGGTGGGTGAGTTAGTGACTGGGTGGGTGGGTGAGTTAGTGACTGGGTGGGTGGGTGAGTTAGTGACTGGGTGGGTGAGTTAGTGACTGGGTGGGTGAGTTAGTGACTGGGTGGGTGAGTTAGGGGGTGGGTGAGTTAGTGGGTGGGTGAGTTAGTGACTGGGTGTGTGAGTTAGTGACTGGGTGGGTGAGTTAGTGACTGCGTGGGTGGGTGAGTTAGTGACTGGGTGGGTGAGTTAGTGACTGGGTGGGTGGGTGAGTTAGTGACTGGGTGGGTGGGTGAGTTAGTGACTGGGTGGGTGGGTGAGTTAGTGACTGGGTGGGTGGGTGAGTTGGGTGAGTTAGTGACTGGGTGGGTGAGTTAGTGACTGGGTGGGTGGTTGACTGGGTGAGTTAGTGACTGGGTGGGTGAGTTAGTGACTGGGTGGGTGAGTTAGTGACTGGGTGGGTGAGTTAGTGACTGGGTGGGTGAGTTAGTGACTGGGTTGGTGAGTGAGTTAGTGACTGGGTGGGTGAGTAGTGAGTGACTGGGTGAGTTAGTGACTGGGTGAGTGAGTTAGTGGGTGAGTGAGTTAGTGGGTGAGTGAGTTAGTGGGTGGGTGGTTGAGTGAGTTAGTGACTGGGTGGGTGAGTGCGTTAGTCACTGGGTGGGTGAGGAATGAGTGACTGGGTGGGTGAGGAGTGAGTGACTGCGTGGGTGACTGGGTGACATTTCGCCCTCCCCCCCCATACCGGAGGCGGCGGCCTGAAGATAGCAGGCGAGCCGGCATTCCTCCCCCTGCATCCCCCATATGTAATGCGACGACATGAAGCTAGAGGGCAGGCCGTCATCCCCCCCGCACTCCCCATACCTCACGTGACAGCGGCATGCAAATAGTTAGCGTCCCGGCAACCCCCACACTTCAGGCGGCATGAAGATAGCGGTTGGGCATCCCCCCCTCACGCGGAGAGGAACCTTTGGGGAGGCGGCAGGTTGTGTGGGAGGCACGGGGGGGGGATTGACTACAGTCAGCCCCGCTGCGGCCGCCACTGCTCTGCTCCCCCCGCCAGCATGTAAAGGGCACGGAGAGGGTGAAGTGCGCGCTGAGGTGTGTTTCAGGCGGGTAAGGAGACGGGAGAGGGAGGTGAGCTGGAGCGCCGGGGAGTGAGGGAGGTGAGTTGGAGCGCCGGGGAGTGAGGGAGGTGAGTTGGAGCGCCGGAGAGTGAAGGAGGTGAGTTGGAGCGCCGGGGAGTGAGGGAGGTGAGTTGGAGCGCCGGGGAGTGAGGCGAGTGTGATGGGGGGGGGGAGAGAGTGTGTGTATGTGTGTGTGTGTGTGTGTGTGTGTGGCCGAGGGGGAAGACAGTGGCAGTTGGGTGACGTCAGACCCACAATCTGATTGGCCAGAGGCTGAGGACCAATCAGATTCACCGCAGATAGCACTAACCTTTCGATTTTATATATTAAGACAAGATGGCCAAAGAAAATGATACAGCTGTCACATGACAGACTAGAGTTGTGTAATATTTCTGATCTCATGGGTAGAAGACGAGGTAAAGGAGTTCAATCTCTTCAGTATTGAAAGCTCAAGTTATTTTTGTTCTGTTCATACAAGTTCTAAGGAGAAACACTTAAGGAAACTGAAATATTTCAGCTGTAGACATCTATTCAAATAGGAGAAGCAGAGATGATTGCATCAACTTTGCATTACCCTGCTTGTCGCCATATTGAACAGGAATGTATAAGAGGTCCTCTGCATCACTGATATATATATATATATATTTTTTAATCAAGATTTCACTATTAATTAGATAAAGTAGTGCCTGCATGAACGCACCTCATAACTAAAGATTCCATATCAACACTGACGGTAAGGGCAACCAGCCTCACATAATATAGGTGATCCTGGCTGGCCCAAAACCGTGTATAATGGCTGCCTCCATGAGGCTCATTTTTGGCCTGTGTATTATGTGTTTTGTGTAACCTCTTCCAGAAAAGAGCATTATCACTTTGTGATATCTGGAAGGGGGGAACTGGGATTGTATAAAAGCACTTTTATGCCTTGTTAGTGTTTTCCCCGCACAGTTCGTAAGACAGCAATGTCCTGTGTGTTAGCATTTTTCTGTGGGCAGACACAGTAATTCACTTATCTGGGCTGCATACGGAGAAATGCTGGTTTGTGGCAGAGCTTGAAAACCTGGACAATGGTGAGTGGGGTAGAACTGTGACTTGTGCCTGGGAACTAGTTCCTGGCTCTGCAGAGCCTTTGTTCTCCGAGATGCTAAGGCGCCTACCCCGCAGGGGGTATAAGGCTAGTCAGGGAAACTGTTGCCGTGTCTCAGCCCCGTAGGCACGATTCCCATTGGCTAGTTTGAATTTCCTGCTTACCAGTAGCTCACTCCCCAAGGGGCGGTCCAGAGTCCCTAAACCGCCCCTCTGATTGGTGCAGCCGGACGACCCCTCGTCCTCCGATTGGCTGCACCGTCACGATCTGTGCTCTGATTGGTCGGTGGCATCTGCTTCAGCAAAAAGACCAAGGCCTATATAAGGGGCACGGACGATCAGAATACCAGACCATTCGAGAGTTAATCCTGGAGCGTGGATCGGAGACTGACATCATGACTGGCGGGCTATTCGAAAGTGCTATTGGTTGAAGAGCACGGAGAAGACGCTGTTCAGGGCAAGCCTACCGAAGCGGGCCCCTGCACCTAGTTCAGGCTAGATTCTTCCCCCTAAGGCCCCAGTTGGCTAGTTACACTGCGATTGTGTTATTTGTATGTTTGCTGGCTTACCAGAATAAACTGTCGTCTATTCAACAACTGGTGATAGTGATCCCGGTGGAAAAGGGGTTAAAAGTTCTGGTCTCCCATGACAAACACCACTTGGCTACTAAAATTATTTAGAATGTTCTGTTCCTTATGTAACATATATACATGATATATAAACACAAAAAGAAAAAAAGAAGGGTCAAAACAAAGGAGCAGTCATAGTATGTAATGGGAAAGTAGAAAAATGGACTTTATTAGCAATGCATCATAAAAACACAAGAGACAAACTCAAACACATACCACATAATAAACTGCTGCAAAATATAACTTATAATAACTAAACACACACCAACCCCTAACCTGGAAAGACCAAATAATAAGAGTTCTAACAGGACATAACAGAACCAGGGGAAAGAAAATTCCCCGAGTAGTGTAACAAAGATTGGCCGATCAAAGAATAAATGAGAACTCAAAATAATTAATGGACAAACCAGAGCACAAAATAATTAATCAAAAACCTGCAAGTCAGATAACAAAAACATTACAGATACTGCATGAAATAACACAATAACATAACAGGCACAGAAACATAATTACTGGGGAAAGTTTGTGTAACATACAGCAAAAAATACCCAAATGACTAAGAAAATAATAATGGTGGTACATAGCAAACAAGTAGTAAGCAGGATAAAGGGGAAGTCCAAATGTAGCACAAAGTGCAGTCAGAGCAAACCCCCAATGATCAAGGCAAAGGTAGGGTAAACAGTAAACATGAGCCGACAGCCCGGCAACAGTGAGCACTAAAGCGTAGGGCAGATAAGGCAGTAAGGAAGTCCCCATGAACTGACAGCCCAGCAACAGTGAATACTACAAGCATTAGGCAGGCAAGGGAGTAAGGAAATCCCCATGAGCTGACAGCCCGGGAAGTGCCCCCTCCGGAGTTATTACTGGATAATCATTACGTCGAAACGCGTAGAGTCTGGCTCGTTAGCCATCTTACAGGAGGAAGAGAAGCACAGGGAGTCTCGGTGGTGTCTTTCGTTCCGGCGAGCTGTGACGACACGATCCGGAAGTGACGTCACGGTGTCCAGACGCACGAGAGAGCTTAGAGCAGTGTGTACCGGGCGGTGAGAGATTGCGACACACTAAAGACCCCGCTGCATACTGCCTTTACTTTTACGATCTATGTAAGCCTCCATTTGTGTCCTTTATTTATAAAACTTTGTTATTCTATCTGCACCGTGGCTATTTTCTCTTTTTCATGAGATTGCTGTCCGTTTATACCGCACCTGACTGGGGTGTTTCACGGTTCCAGACAGATTCAATGCTTTAAAATCTACTTCGTTTGTGAGTAGTGATTTGGCAACCCCTTATATTTTTATCGACACTTTGTTACTGTATTACACTATATATATTTTTTCTTTTTTGGGTATCCGCGACGCTCCCCTGGAATTCGATCAACAATGCACCTTCAGACTTTTGAAACAGTCTTTTCTGCAGGGTCGAGTGATAAGTGGTTTTTACCTTTGTATTCACGATTTACACCCACTGAATGTTTATCACTATTTGATTTATTTATTCACTTTATTGTTTTAATTGATTTATTTAATCACTTCATAGTTTTATTGATTTATTCACTTCACTGTTTCATTGGGTTTAGTAGAGCGCCATCTAGCATTTGTTTTTAGTGTTTAGGATACTTCTAACTGAATTCCTAAAAACAACACATGCATTCTAGACTCCTTCCACATTGAGGTTATTGTATTTTGTAAGTATTTTCTAATGCTGTTTTCAGTTATAAAGCCATTTTATTGACACTCAAATATAGATAGAAATGATAAACAGTCAAAATAATGTGTTATATCAAACAAAATATATACAAAAACGTAAAGGCAGGGCCTTTGCCAACCTAAAGAGTTAATGTGTGTCTATTGTAACCGACAACTGATAGTGTTGCACTGTGACACCGCCAAGATCCAATCTAAAATGGCTGCCTCCTTGGAAATTGGTTTTCTGCAGGTTCAACTCAAGGTTTTCACAATGTTCAGAAGCAAAGAAAGTCTATTATTCCTAACTCCGATTGTGTATGGGCCCATGTAGGTGGGAATGAAAGACAGCGAAACGGACAGTAGCCTCATTTCCTATTATGAGCCAACAAGAAGAATGTTTTTACAGCACAGTATGGAGGACCAGCAATTACAAGAGCAGATACCGGAGTGCTGTAGGGCGTAAAGGCCATCACATAGATTCATTAATCTGACAAACGTTATACTGCAGCCTCGCGTTAAACTGAAGTTAACACAGGGTCATCGTACAATAACCTGCGAGGTGTGCTCAGTTTCTCTATTGTAATCGGACAAGGGCTGAAATATCGGGCGGCCAAATTAGCTGGGTGAGAAATAACGTCCCGATTGAACTGGAGCTACAAAGCAAAATGACACAATACATGACAGGTTACAATGTTATTAGCCTGAACTGTACCCCTCGCGAGTACCGGGTTATTCCTGAACAAAATGTATTGAACTCGCATAATAAAAAGGAATCGGCCTACCCTTTTAGCTTAAGTTTCATCATTTCAGATGTGAAAAGGTTTCAAAGTTAACCTCTTCACTGCTATAGGGGCCAGTGAAGCACTGGATGAATGTAATACAATGCACACAAAGCACGGGCCTGGCCTTCATGAAGAGAAATGTGTTGCAGCTGCTTCTAGCAGCAAAGAGTTTAGGTCTGAAAGCCTCAATTTAAACAGCTAAAAATAAATGATATGGGATAGACGGGCCCCTATTTAGTAAGCAATGCTTTTCCATAGGACACCCACCCCTCCCCCCCTGCTTCGGAGGAGACCATCCACTTGAATAGGCCATGTTTACCTAGCAGTGCTAAAAGTTGTCTTATGAAGTTGTCACGGCTTAGTAAATATGTTCCACAATGCATTATCCTTTCATTAGGGCAGTGTTTTCCAACTCCAGTCCTCAGGGAACCCCAACAGGTCAGGTCTTAAGGATATCCATGCTCCAGCACAGGTGGGTCAATCAGCAGCTCAGTCATTTTGACTGAGCCACCTGTGCTGGAGCAGGGATATCCTTAAGACCTGACGGGGTTCCCTGAGGACTGGAGTTGGGAAACACTGCATTAGGGGTTGATATCGAACAATTAAAATAATGCTGCAGTGATTCTAAAGAGGACATTAACGCTTGAAAGAAATTATCCTGAGTAATCTTTAGCCATAGACCTGAGCAAATATTACCTATAAATATTGGTTAATTCCCTTCAAGTGTTGGTCTAGTTGTGATTTGCCACAAATAAAGTCTAGTTTTAGTAAAAAGGTGTGAGACTTATATGTCCTGTAGTGCAGGTCTTACTTTGTGTATTCTCCCTTGGAAAACAGAACAACTTGATGGGATTTTCATTTGTAATAATACCTGTGTTAACTGCTCATCTGCCATTATTTTTTAACTGGAGAAAAAAAAAGTCATGATCACAGCAAACTATAGAAGGCCACATTTCATACCACATTTTGTACCCAGATCATTTCTGAAATCCCACATCCGGATAATTTATCACATCTCTCGAGCTCTGCTCTTTCCCGTGTCAATTCTAATTACCAAACATACAGAACACCTACAAGCTCATATTGAACCCCCAAAATACCCACAACATATATATATATATAAGCATATAAGTTTCACAGAGGAGTGCTACTGAGCATGGCAATATATATATTTAAAACCAAAGACATAACATAAAACACAGACAAAGCTCAGTGCACATCCAGTAAAACTTATACACGGTACAGTGACTAAATATACATGTATAGATAACTAATAAATCAAATGGTCTTTTAGTTTAACATTTTGGCTAAATTGTTGTAAGCCCCTGAGCCAACTGCACGGCAGACCACGTTTCAAGGGTCCCTAACACTAATATAGATTCTTAATAACCTGTGCATTGCCAGGAAGAATGATTTATAATAAATCTGTCAAAATTAGTTGCAAAGTTCTGTATGTTTTATAATTCTTGTAAATTACATATATATTTAGGCACTGTACCATGTATAAGTTTTACTGGATGTGCACTGAGCTTTGTCTGTGTTTTATGTTATGTCTTTGGTTTTAAATATATATATTCCCATGCTCAATAGCACTCCTCTGTGAAACTTATATGCTTATATATATGTTGTGGTTATTTTGGGGGTTCAATATGAGCTTGAAGGTGTTCTGTATGTTTTATAATTCTTGTTCAGCTGGTCTTAGCTGATTGGAGGGTGGCAACCTCCTACCTAATTGAAGCTCACTCCCTCCCACATTTAAATGGTTAAAAGCTCACTCCATGGCATCTCCCACTCTGAGGGGAACTTGCTTGCATACAGTGTGATTGTGACAAATCTATTACAGAGTGCTTTTCCTGGTAATGTACAGGTTATTAAAAGCTTCAATCAGACTTAGAACTTTGCAACTAGTTATCTATACATGTATATTTAGGCATTGTATATATGTATATTTAGGCACTGTACCATGTATAATATTTACTGGATGTGCACTGAGCTTTGTCTGTGTTTTATGTTATGTCTTTGGTTTTAAATAATTCTAATTACCAACCTGAGTTTGGGGATGTGAGGGCTTCCATAACCCCTGCAACTGGTGGCTTCCATTGTGTGGTGAAATATTTATGCCGGATAAGTCCAACTTTGATGTTCTTGGGTAATGCTGAAAATCCAAAGCCATCGTTATACCTTTGGAGAAACACAAAAAAAAGCAGAAGATGAGCATGGAGCCCAGTGTATGCCCTCGATCAATGCTTCTCAGTCTCGCTCTATCACAATGTTTATACATCACATCCCACCTGGATTTTATTTTTCATCTCGATTTTAACAAGTAAAAATCAGAATCCCATTCTCAACACGGCAGCTGCCTTTCTGAGACGTCTAGAGGGTCTCTTTCATATCAGAAATCTGACTAATAATGGATAAATCTATATAATGGTTCCCAGCACTCAGTATGAAAAAACAGACACAAGCATCAATATGTGAATGAAAATGATATATTCAAGAGTAATACAGATCAAAAGCCAACCCTAATGGGGGCTAGGTAGGAATTAAACATTTAACTAATCAGTAAACAATGGGTAAAAAAATGTATTACCTTGACCAGGCCGTTTGTTATACTTTGTCCTCCCCCCCCCTTTGTTTTTTACTATGTTTTGTTCCCTACTGTATGTATTCCCTCCATCCCCCTCCCCCCTTTTTTTTACCCATTGTTTACTGATTAGTTCAATGCTTAATTCCTACCTAGCCCCCATTAGGGTTGGCTTTTGATCTGTATTACTTTTGAATATATCATTTTCATTCACATATTGACGCTTGTGTCTGTTTTTTTCATACTGAGTGCTGGGAACCATTATACAGGCAGTCCTCGGTTATCCGACACAATGCGTTACTCAAAATAGCGTTGTAAAGTGAAACGTTGTAAAGCGAAACACGTTTTCCCATAGGAACACTGTTAAATGAAAGGTTCCGTTCCTGAAGGCATTTTTAACACAAAAATACACCAAATATTTTATGCAGGCAATAAGATATGCAGCACACACATAAATTATATAGTGTATATACATATAATATAACATAATAAATAATATATTATATAGTATAATATAATATTATATAGTATAATATTATATATATACGCTCTTACAACGCTTTGCAACGTTGTTTATGTGAATGTGTATATATATATACACACATACACAACGTTGCAAAGTGTCATAAGAGCGTTGGATAAGCCATTTTGGCGTTGTAAAAATGAACATAGGTATGCATTGCATAGCGTTGGATAAGCCATTCGTTGTAAAGCGAAGCGTTGTAAAACGAGGACTGCCTGTATAGATTTATTGGTTATTGCTTTGAGGGGGTTAGGGTCCCTCTCTGTGCCCGTGCACCACTACATTTATTTTCTTATTGTTTCACATCACCTGTGGTGGAGTGCTGCCTTTCTCACATACTTTTTGTATAACTAATAATGGGTTGCAGTGTAGAAGTGTTCATTTGCAGACCTGCCATATTCATTTTTATTTTCAGCCAATCTTACATGTTTTGGCTCTGATTGGTATCAATATTTTCCCATTAAAAAAAAAAATTGTAGATTCACCAAACCGCATTTATTGCATCGCCCGATGACATTTCTAGATATGTCAACCTCCAACTACTTATCAGTGGGGTTTTTGGGAGATGACTTATATCAGTGAGACGAGGCCAGTCTGAATTTGTTCTAGGATTTGCTAACCCACAGTAGACAAGAGATATCGTCATGTATGTAACACATGGAGGGCAGGCCTGTACGGTTTCACTATTACATCACAACATCGGATCGCACAACGTCATGACACGGATCACACAGTATCATGACAGTTCATCGCACAGTATCATAACAGATCTCCCTTGTTGCTCCATTGAGCATTACAACGAATGACCTATGAGTTACTAAGAGACATCAGGGATATATCACCTGTGTGTCTGGATCCTCTGATGGTGGGGAGGCTGGTGACTCCAGCGCCTCACACCCGCTCCGGGCCGCTCTCTGTCCCCAGCCCACACATAATTAACCCGGTGACACAGATACCCAGCAGTTGAAACTGGCGCCATGACAACAGCCGAAGGGCCTGATGGGAGCAGCTGGCACTAAGTCTCAAATCAGTTTCTACGAGTCGCCGCACGGACCAAACCTCATCGAATGCGGCCTCACGCGGGCGGGAATAGTTCAGCTAACAGGCTCAACGATAAAATATTCGGAAAAGTTCAAGCCCTTTGACGGCCATTATCCATTTGGCAAACGTATAACAAAAATATATATGTGACAATAGATGGAATATAGACGTGTTCACCAAACATACACACTTCAGCTATATTTGATTGAAACAGCATTATCCACGTAGGGCTGACTCGTCATTTCCCAAACCAAAGATGGTCGTCATTAGCGCCTTACGTAAGTGACGCAGCAGTTCCATCTGCGCCTCAAACCTCTCTTTCACACCAACGACCGTGTCACGTGGATAAAGTCTGTGCCCTTGCGGAGTGTAACATTCTTGGGGGGGGTCATTGTAATCACTTTAACATCAGTATGTAAAAATCCCATTGTTGCCTTAGTTACAACCCCCAAATCTGCCTCGTGGGTCCTTGGAAACTAACATGTCTGCATTTTATGTTGTTGTTGCTTGTAACAGATACGAATAAGTACCACTGTGGCCCATCAGGCACCCAAAGGGTTAAAGGTGATTGAACCTCTCAGGAAGCAAGTTACACTGAGTTATTTATTTTTAAATCTGCCCCTTTAAGAGCTCAGTCAGGAAGTGAAGTGGACACGTGCACGTGCTGAGTGTGCTGTTGCGGTGGACGTCTGCGCCTCTGTATAACGCTCCTCTTGCCCGTTACACCACATCATGGCTACGTATACAGAAGTGAAAGTGCAGGGTTACGAGGAGTACTGCAAGGAGGTGGAGAAACATAAGGGTCAGGCGGTATTCACCTATTTCTCTGGCAACAAAAATGCAGAAGGGGTGAACTGGTGCCCACACTGTGTGATAGGTACAGAATTCCCTCCCCCAGGAAAGGGGTATGCGGCGACCCTGGCATTGTGTCATGCTGCTGATATAGTGCAGGGAATGATCAAGAAGGCTGTTATCAGCAGGAGGATTTATCTTGTCTTTGGTACCAAAACTACTACTCTAACCTTTGAAGTCTCACTGCTTTTCTATGAGTCTTGCTGATTTGTAGATTAGACTAATTGGCCCATATGCACTGAAGGGTTCTGCACTTCAACAAGTTCTGACCCTCATTCAGATGAATGGGAGGATAGCCATGCTATTGCTTAGCATCACTTAGACTGAGTCCATGGTGTGGGAGACCGCGCAGAGCACGATTAGACTGCCTTTTAGGCATTGATTGCGTCCATAGACCTTGCAGAGGCAGGAGGGGGCGCGTTGCAGAAGGCTGCTGTCCCAGTCACTGCCACAGCGCACGGCTCGGCGTGCGCTGTGCGTGTAAGCACCGCCCCTCAATGGGGCTGGGCCCAGTACTCACCTTCACGCTGAAGGTGCAGCTGCGCCGTGCTGCAAGATTTTTTAAACTCAATGAAATTGAGTTTAAAACTTGCGACTGAGGCGTGTCCACGCCCCCACCGGCGGTTCACCCAATGAGGGCGAACCTGAAGCGTGACGTGATGGCCACGCCCCCGCAAATTCCCGACCACGCCCCCTACCTTCGCAAGCTCCCTCTCTCCCCTCAGATCGCGTTTAGCACTGTGCACGCGCCACTGCCGGGCGCGCGTCAAAGACATTACTGAGACCGTAGCCTTAGAAACATTTGAAATTGATGTCTTGACGCTACACGCAGGTCACGTGAGGGATTTGCCCAATGAGGGCGAACCAGCTCTGCAGCGCCACCCACGGCTTGTCCCCCATGGCCAAGGAAAACACCCGCGTCATCTGGTGACTTCACAGTCTCCGCCTGGGCGAAGGCACCATGGCCCCAGCCTATGAACATATAGGCTACTTGCCCTTTCTCAATATGCTGCTTCCCACTGCTGAAGAAGAGCAAATCTCCAACTATTTGTGTCCTTGCTTTCTTCGTACTGGAAGCAGGATCCTGCCAGAAGGCTTAGCAATGCATTGCTAATGTTCTGTGATGCGCTGGTAGCCCCTATGAGAAGAAAAAACATATAAAAATGAATAAAGTAATTTGTCATATTGGATGTGCATTGGGATTTAATTCTAACCCCTTGGGCACCACATACATGTCATGGATCCCATGCTAATGACTGTATCATTGCTTTGTTTTTTTGTTTTTCTTTAAGCAGTGGAGGAAATACAAAGGACACAGTATAACATTGGTAGTGTAGGTACCTGCTGAAAGGGGGCTATCTTGACATGGTTGCAGGCTTAATGTGTGTTGGCCACAAGATTGAAATTAATAACTCCTATTTATGACAAGAAAAAAAACAGAAATCAAATAATCTGACATTGAACATGCATTGGGCATTCTTTGTTTACTGCTCTATATTACAAATACATATTTTATACCCAACTGGGCGTAAAATAATTTTATCGAATGGTCTAGCAGTTATTTCAGGCCAATTTGCAATTTTTTAGTCCCAGTTATTATATTATATTCTCTCTGTGTCTCTCTCTGTCTCTGTCTGTCTCCCCCTCTCCAAATGTTTACATTTTTTCTCATAATTTGCAACTTTCTGTTTAAAGTACTCATTGAAGCAAATTAAACATAATGAAACAATTACATTTCTCCCTCCTCCCCACACCATACACTTTAAGATGGCACCCAACAAAAGATATCAATCTGCAAGGCCAGGAATCAGTGAGTTTTGCAAAAACAAAATTAATTTTAATCGAAAATTTGTGATTTTGATCAGTTTGAATCTGAAGTCTGCTGATGCTAAAAATCAGTGTGACTGACTCCAAATCTGAGAGGCTCACAGAAACTCTGCGAGTTGGCAGGTCTGCAGCACACATCAGTTTGCCCTTCTAAGGCTGCTGTTAGGCCGGGAGCTGGTGCTCACGCGCGATGACGTCACGCGCTCCAACTCAGCCGGGGGATTTGAGGCCGGCTAGGTGTGCGCTTGAGGGGGCGTGTCAGGGGGCGAGGCCTGCACGTCAAAGAGCTGGTTCTCCCTCATTGGGCGAACCGCTCACGTGATGCATCCACAGCGAGCAGCCAAATCAAATTTGGTTGTCACGCCATGCAGATAAGCAATGCGCAGAGGCTTGCTCACGCGGGCCACACACATTGCATCAATGTGTTTTATCGCGCCCAGAGTGAGCGCGCCCGCTCAGCGGCACCCTGGCCGAGGCCTAAGATTTCACTTTCGGCACAAGAACAATCTTCTTTCACCTAGATTTCCCCCCTCCTCACGTATTTGAAATCAGCATCTTGACACACTGGATTGCCCAGTTGCCTAGAATGGGGAAATTCTGTTTGCAATCAGAAAACTCTCAATAAAGTGTTGTGCACTTCGGAGTAAACTTTATTTTACGTTTATCACTTAAGAAATTAAATAACGATTGCTAACCCATACTCGCTCATACAGTAAACGTGTCTGTGTACTGTATATACATTTCTTTTTCCAGCCGAGCCTATTGTGCGTGGTGAACTGGAGAGCCTTCCTGAAGGATCAGTCTTTATATATTGCCAGGTTGGAGAGAAAGCATAGTAAGTTGCATGCATCATTTTTATGTCATTGTTGAAAAGTTTTTATTAAGTTTCCCCCGCTCCCCCCAAAAATACAAAACATTGCACATAAACAAAAGTTACAGGTGTACGTTAATTACCTAAATCATTAACTACCATAAACACACTAAACAAGTGAACGATATCTTAAATCAGCATACATTTTAGACTACGACAAATCAAAATCATCATACACCAATAAAGCCGTCATATCTGCACCCCCTCCCCCCTATGGTCTCCTGAAAACTCAAAAAAAAAAACTATTACAGAGTATTAGAATACCAGGATTTGTTGGTCCTCAGATTTTCTAAGTAAACGTTAGTTCAATGTTAATGCTGCTTGGTATAATGTTCCTTTCACCATCCAAAGTGTGTGTGTGTGTGTGTGTGTGTGTGTGTGTGTGTGTGTGTGTGTGTGTGTGTGTGTGTGTGTGTGTGTGTGTGTGTGTGTGTGTGTGTGTTCGTTCTGCCATTAGTTGCAAAAAATCTGTTGCAAAACAGGAGTAATGTTTGCATCAATTCATTAACCTCACTTAAATGTGTTATGAAATGCCATTTTTACAGAACCTTTTTTGATACATTGGAAATCTGAAGCATTTTTGTATTTTGAATCAGATTTTAAAGCTCTGAAGAGCACAAACCGACTACTGCACCATACAACTCCAGTTAGGTGTAAGCTTCAATGATCAACTGAAATGTTACATGAGCTGGTTAAGCCTCTGTAATGGACACCTCAGTGTTTTTCTGCTCATCTTTCTGGGTTTTGTATTTTTATTGATAATATTGTGCAAACATAATTATTCTGTGACATCACCATCTATTGTTTCCTTGTAGCTGGAAGGATCCTAGCAATGAGTTCAAAAGTATCCTGAAACTGACTTCTGTCCCCACACTTCTAAAGTATGGAACGGTGAGTCTGTTATTATTGCACATGGATGAGAGAGAACCATTGGTCTTAAACATTTTGTGGTAAACCTGGAGCCCCCTTACCTCGTTCAATAAATATTTTTGGAACTTTTCGAACAGCTTCGTTGGCTAAGACTTTTGCAGGCTGTGATAATCTTAGGCCCAGATTCACTAAAAGGTGCTAATCTTGAGCACGCCTTTTATCCCCAGTCACTTGAATTGGAGTTGAGGTGTGATCAATGTTAGCACCCTTTAGTGAATCTGGGCCTTAAAGTCCTCTGTGAATATGCCACTTTTATTTCTGGTATCTGGACATGCTCTTACGAATTTCTGAAATTCAATGTTGCTCTAAAACATGTGATGTGCAGCTACTTTAAATACGACTTTCACACTATGTAGGACTGTGAATATTTATTTGTAAGCTGGACCTACCCTCTTTCTTTTCAGCCCCAGAAGCTGGTGGAAGAGGAATGCTATAAGGCTGATCTCGTGAGGATGATGTTTTCAGAAGATTAACATTCCTTATTTGAAATGTGCCCAGTAAATGCTGAACTATGGATGATTGTTGGTTGATGAATCCATTACATAATAGTCTAAACGGCTTACATAAGCAAATGTTTCTTCAAAAGACCAAGAATAGGCCAAAGTAATTCCGATTTCCTTCAAACATCTAAAATGTTCTGATGCCCAACTGTAATATGAACACAATCACAGGAATTACACGGACAAATAACAATAAACTGCTAAATATTCATTCAATTCTTGTGCCATTTTTTTCACGCTAAGACTGGGGAGAAGGCGGAGGAGAGGTGCTACTGCTCCCCAATCCGGTGTTAACTAACATTCAGATCAATGGAAGTTAACACTGGATCAAGTGTGATATTGCTTTGATGGAATCCCGGCCTTAAATGTTTTTTCTGCTAAATATACTGATGCAACTAAAATAATGTAAACATGTTAGATAATCACAGGCAATTCATTTTCATTTAATCCTATAAAAATTGCAATATTTAAATTTGACATTGTATGCAACATTACTGCATTATAAGTATGGTCTGAAACAAACTACAAACCCCACAGTATAGGAGAGAACATTAACGCTGGTTTGTGCAGGAAAGGGTTAAAAGCAGAAAGCAGCTAACACTTTTTTTTTTTAGTCTGTTTTATAATCTTATCATATAATAAAGTTATCACTTATGTAACTATGTATTATTTGTCATCTTAACTCTGTGCCCAGGACATACTTGAAAACGAGAGGTAACTCTCAATGTATTATTTCCTCGTAAAACATTTTATAAATAAATAAAGTTGTGGGTTAAAACAGTACCTGAGATTAAATCTCCATACATTTCCCGTATTCAACTGTGCAGAAAATTGACATTTGCATTAAAGACATACGGAGTGACAAATTGAGCTCATAATTCATAATGTGATTACTCTATAACTAGATTTGAGACTTTGTTTTAAAAATATTTATTAACAAGATGGCCAAAGAAAATGATACAGCTGTCGCATGACAGACTAGAGTTGTGAATGAATATTTCTGATCTCATGGGTTGAAGACGAGGTAAAGGCGTTCAATCTCTTCAGTATTGAAAGCTCAAGTTATTTTTGTTCTGTTCATACAAGTTCTAAGGAGAAACACTTAAGGAAACTGAAATATTTAGCTGTAGACATCTATTCAAATAGGAGAAGCAGAGATGATTGCATCAACTTTGCATTACCCTGCTTGTCGCCATATTGAACAGGAATGTATAAAAGGTCCTCTGCATCACTGATATATTTTTTATTTTTTTAAATCAAGATTTCACTATTAATTAGATAAAGTAGTGCCTGCATGAACGCACCTCATAACTAAAGATTCCATATCAACACTGACGGTAAGGGCAACCAGCCTCACATAATATAGGTGAGCCTGGCTGGCCCAAAACCGTGTATAATGGCTGCCTCCGTGAGGCTCATTTTTGGCCTGTGTATTATGTGTTTTGTGTAACCTCTTCCAGAAAAGAGCATTATCACAGTGTGATATCTGGAAGGGGGGAACTGGGATTGTATAAAAGCACTTTTATTCCTGGTTAGTGTTTTCCCCGCACAGTTCGTAAGACAGCAATGTCCTGTGTGTTAGCATTTTTCTGTGGGCAGACACAGTAATTCACTTATCTGGGCTGCATACGGAGAAATGCTGGTTTGTGGCAGAGCTTGAAAACCTGGACAATGGTGAGTGGGGTAGAACTGTGACTTGTGCCTGGGAACTAGTTCCTGGCTCTGCAGAGCCTTTGTTCTCCGAGATGCTAAGGCGCCTACCCCGCAGGGGGTATAAGGCTAGTCAGGGAAACTGTTGCCGTGTCTCAGCCCCGTAGGCACGATTCCCATTGGCTAGTTTGAATTTCCTGCTTACCAGTAGCTCACTCCCCAAGGGGCGGTCCAGAGTCCCTAAACCGCCCCTCTGATTGGTGCAGCCGGACGACCCCTCGTCCTCCGATTGGCTGCACCGTCACGATCTGTGCTCTGATTGGTCGGTGGCATCTGCTTCAGCAAAAAGACCAAGGCCTATATAAGGGGCACGGACGATCAGAATACCAGACCATTCGAGAGTTAATCCTGGAGCGTGGATCGGAGACTGACATCATGACTGGCGGGCTATTCGAAAGTGCTATTGGTTGAAGAGCACGGAGAAGACGCTGTTCAGGGCAAGCCTACCGAAGCGGGCCCCTGCACCTAGTTCAGGCTAGATTCTTCCCCCTAAGGCCCCAGTTGGCTAGTTACACTGCGATTGTGTTATTTG